>NC_134486.1:131816138-131938638 GCF_040206685.1 Ascaphus truei
ATAGCGAGAAATTAGGGCTGAGATGTAAGGAGGGGCAGAAGAGTGTAAAGCTTTAAAAGTGAGGAGGAGAATTGAGTGCGAGATGCGGGATTTGATAGGAAGTAACGGACATCCAGAATGTGAAGGGAGCGATATTTCAGGAACACCCCAAAAAGAAAAATAGTGCAGCAAAATCACACAATAGTGAAGCAGTGAAATCTTGGCTCGAGTGGATTGCCTACTTACAGCAAGTAAGTGTAGAATCAGCGTTTAACGGGAAACATAGTAGGAGGATATTCGGAAGCACTCGCACTCAGGGTAGTATTCATGTAAAACAGCAAGGAGAGACCATGGTGTGGACCAATAGACAAAAATGTATATAGGTTAAAAGCATAAGAAATGTACTCACAATATGTACATCAATTGCGGACACATAAAGGTATCTTTTGAGGCAGTGTGGTTCACGTCGGGAGAGGTGGTAGTCTGGCCGTTCACTTCAAAACTCCCTCAGTCTGGTCGCGGTGGACGGCGTCTGACGTCACATCCGTCAAGGACCGACAGCTTCCGGCAAGACGGAGGTCAAAGCAGATGGTAGGATGGCACAGGAGACTCTTCACCTTCACCTCAAGATCAAGGGCAGCTGCATGCGGTGTACAAGCTCTACGCGTTTCGCTGAACTAAACGTCGGCTTCCTCAGGAGCACTATAACACCCCTCATGGGTCTACTACTTAAATAGTGTAACATAATTACTAACTAATTGGCAAATTACTCACAGGTTCTCTCTTAAAGGAGTACATAACACTGTGATCCAAAGACATACAAAAACACAATAAAAATCTTTAATAAAAAATAAAAATAACTAAAATTGATCAATGAGCTCGGGACAGAGATTGAACAGGGATGAGAGAGAGAGAGAGAGAGAGAGAGAGATGGTATTAGTAGATATTCAATATACTTATAAGAGTTTAACAATAATTGTTAAACTCTTATAAGTATATTAAATATCTACTAATACCATCTCTCTCTCTCTCTCTCATCCCTGTTCAATCTCTGTCCCAAGCTCCTTGATCAATTTTAGTTATTTTTGTTTTTTATTAAAGATTTTTATTGTGTTTTTGTATGTCTTTGGATCACAGTGTTATGTACTCCTTTAAGAGAGAACCTGTGAGTAATTTGCCAATTAGTTAGTAATTATGTTACACTATTTAAGTAGTAGACCCATGAGGGGTGTTACAGTGCTCCTGAGGAAGCCGACGTTTAGTTCAGCGAAACGCGTAGAGCTTGTACACCGCATGCAGCTGCCCTTGATCTTGAGGTGAAGGTGAAGAGTCTCCTGTGACATCCTACCATCTGCTTTGCCCTCCGTCTTGCCTGAAGCTGTCGGTCCTTGACGGATGTGACGTCAGACGCCGTCCACCGCGACCAGACTGAGGGAGTTTTGAAGTGAACGGCCAGACTACCACCTCTCCCGACGTGAACCACACTGCCTCAAAAGATACCTTTATGTGTCCGCAATTGACGTACATATTGTGAGTACATTTCTTATGCTTTTAACCTATATACATTTTTGTCTATTGGTCCACACCATGGTCTCTCCTTGCTGTTTTACATGAATACTACCCTGAGTGAGAGTGCTTCCGAATATCCTCCTACCATGTTTCCCGTTAAACGCTGATTCTACACTTACTTGCTGTAAGTAGGCAATCCACTCGAGCCAAGATTTCACTGCTTCACTATTGTGTGATTTTGCTGCACTATTGTTTTTTTCTTTTTGGGGTGTTCCTGAAATATCGCTCCCTTCACATTCTGGATGTCCGTTACTGCCTATGAGGGAACTTGTACAAATTCCCTGTGAAGGTTGAGAATTTTTCTAATTCACCTTACAATTCACTGATATTTTATTCACTATATTTTATCACTATACTGTTGTTTAGCGCCTTTCTAAATCACTTGTGTTTACTTGACGGATTTGATAGAAAACCAGGAGAGAGAATTCAGCAGGGGAGACACTGAGACAGATTTTGGAAAGAGTGGAGTGATTCTGCCTTCAGCGTTTAGGATAGATTGTAGGGGAGACAGGTGAGAGGCAGGAAGGCCGGACAGCAGGAGGTTACAGTAATCAAGACTGGAGAGAATAAGGGCCTGAGTCAGAGTTTTAGCAGTCGAGCAACAGAGGAAAGGGCATAACTTTGTAATATTGCGGAGGAAAAAGCGACAGGTTTTAGAAACGTTTTGAATGTTAGAGGAGAATGTGAGAGAGGAGTCCAGTGTGACCCCTAGGCAGCGTGCTTGGGCTACTGGGTGAATGATCGTACTTCCAACGGTAATGTGGAAGGAGGTAGTAGAGCCAGGTTTGGGAGGAAGTATGAGGGGCTCTGTTTTTGCCATGTTAATTTTAAAGCGGCGGAGGGCCATCCAGGATGATATCGCAGAGACATTCAGAAACTTTTTGGTTTGTACAGCAGGTGTAAGGTCGGGGGTTGAAAAGTAGATGTGTGTCAGCATAGAGGTGATATTTAAACACAAGAAATGTGATTAGGTCCCCTAGAGAATGTTTGTACAGAGAAAAGAGTAGAGGTCCCAGGACAGAGCCCTGGGGTATCCCCACAGAGAGATCAATAGAGGAGGAGGAGGTGTTAGCAGAAGAGACACTGAAAGTACGATGGGAGAGGTAAGAGGAGATCCAGGATAAAGCTTTGTTATGATTACCAAGAGTATGTAGAAGAAGAGGGTGGTGCACAGTGTCAAATGCTGCAGAGAGGTCAAGTAGTATGAGCAGAGTGTAATGACCTCTGTCTTTGGCAGCATGGAGGGCATTAATTATTTTAGTGAGGGCTTTTTCAGTCGATTTGTAGAGGGTCTAGGAGAGGATTGCTGTTAAGAAAATGGAGCAAGCGAGAGAATACAAGATGTTCAAGGAGTTTAGAGGCAAAAGGCAGGAGGGAGACAGGTCGATTAGTTAGAAAGACAGGTAGGGTCAAACTTGCTGTTTTTGAGTAATGGTATAACTGTTGCATGCTTGAAGGAGGATGGAAAGGTACCAGAGTAGAGGGAGGTGTTTAAAAATGTGTGTTAGCATAGGGATTATGCAGGGATTATTATAGGGAGCAAGAGGTTTTAGGAGATGGGAGGGAATGGGGTTAAGAGGGCAAGTGGTAGAGGGAGAAGAAGAGATCAGCAGTGACACATCATCCTCTAAGACAGCAGAAAAAGAGTCAAGGAAAGCAGGAGGAGATTTAGGAAGCAGTGTAGGATGGGAGGAGGAAACATAAAGGATGTTCTGATGTATGGATTCCATCTTTTCCTTAAAATAGTCAGCAAAGTCCTGAGGTGAGATGGAAGAAGAAGAGGCAGCTGAGGGAGGTTTAAGTAGAGAGTCAAAGACAGAGAAGAGTCGGCGTGGGTTAGACTTGTGCGTGTTGATTAGTGAAGAAAAGTAGGTTTGTTTAGCTTGGGAGAGGGCAGAGTTGAAACAGGAAAGCATAACTCTGTAGTGAAGGAAGTCTGCGAGAGTGTGCGATTTCCTCCAGAGGTGTTCAGAGGAACGAGTGGAGGAACGCAGCATGCGTGTGTGGGAATTTAGCCAGGGTCTGGGGTTAGAAAGGCGAGGACGGCAGAGAGAAAGCGGGGCATGTAGATTGAGAGGAGGATAAGGCAGTTGTAGTTCCTGACCAGGTTGTCAGGGACTGTAGCAGAACTGAGAGAGGAGAGGGAGGAGCGTAAAGTGGAATCAAAGGCTGGTAGGTTAATAGAGCGCAGGTTTCTGCAGAACCGAGGGGCAGGTGGAGAAGGGGAGAAGCGAGAGAGAGAAAATGAGATGAGGTGATGGTCAGAGAGAGGAAAGGGGGAAATGGCGAAATCAGAGATGTTTTTATTGAAAACCAGGTCATGTATATATGTATGACTGTACCCGTGATAGTTACAAGCATTATTTCATGTTTCTTTAAACTATAAAGTAATACCGCAGCTGATGTTGCATATTTGTATTGGCCTGAGATTGGGCAGCACTTTGTTTACCCTGGAGGAAGATTTATAACCAGTAAATTCACCAGGATGTATCTCCAGAACCGGGGACATTCCTGGAGCAGAATAGAACATGGTACATCCAGTTTCTCTCCTCTCTTCTCTCTCCCCCCCCCCCCCCCCCTTTTTAAACCCGTAAGAAAGAGATTGCTGCTTTAAGTCCCGCTGGTGATAGATTGAAGCATTTCATTTTCAGTGAACTTATGCACTTCAACTTCTCAACTTTTTCACCATGCTCGAACATTCACTGCTTATCTTAGAATAAGATCTGGGATGAGATCATTTAAACACTCACTTTCTGATGTTTTGGGGACCCTGGATGACACTATTGTTTGCTTTCTGAACTCTGGTTTTTAGTTTCTGCCATTAGCTGTTAATTGTATTAGTCCATATATCTAACCAAACGGTAAAACTCCACTCTGGCAATGGCAGGAAAGTCTCTTGGTTTGCCCAGAATTGTTACGTTGCATAAACCTGTTTTGGACGGACATTGAGGAACGTGAAGTGAGGAACATGCATTCGGGGCCAGAGTTTAATCTTGGCATGCTGTGTATTCTTTTCTTTTTTTCTTTCTTGTAATACACGGAGGAGTGCGTTTTATATTGCTCAGAAACAAAACCAACACTTAAGACACTTGATTGTCTAAACCCCTTTCGTCTGTTGTTTTCAGCACTCTTCTTTACGTCCTCTGCAGTGATTATAGCATGAGCCATTGATGCATTCAATTATGTGCGCACACAAAAAAAGGAGGGAGGTTCATCAGTAGGTGCCAGACAGGAAGCATCAATCTGGAATATGTAATTATCCAAGTCCCACAGCTTGGATGAAAACATAAATTGATAATTTTAAACAAACCTCACATACATAGACGTTTCAATTAAGCTGTGACCTCCATCAATGAATTAAAGATGTTCTGTTGATCGAAACATATATAATGTGATTGATATGTATATATATTTTCATCTAATTTGCCTGGGATCTTGTTCTACTTGTTAAAGCCATAACATAAGCACCAGGCACACTCACCCTTGTGATCAGCTTCAGGTTCGGTTTTTTAAGCATCTTTGAACACTGACACATTACATAAGAATGTTCACCAGAGCATTAAAAAAATGTCCAAACATATATTTGTCTGTGGCATCAGCCATTGTCACGCCAGTGAACTGAATAGTAAAGCTTTTTTGAACCACAGCAAATATAATAGCAGACCTCATGACGTCTGCTAAATGCCTATAAGTTAAACTTTGCAATGTAATATAAACTACTTACTAAAACATTTGCTTGAGTAAAGAACCTTCCAGGGTCTGAAAACATGCTCCTAATTCTTAAGAAATTAGGCATTTGTGGCATAATAAATACAAGAGCTACCATAAACTCCTGAAGATCTTTGTTGAAATCTGAGTATTATCAATGCTTAAGCAGAGATGGCCAAAAAACAGGTCAGCTTCTTTATTTGTCACTTGATGTGATGAAGACCAAATTAAGATGCTTTTTTTTTTTTTTTGTGCCTAATTTAGATACTAGAGAGAATTTTTTTTCTCCTGCATTTTATAGTATGTATGAAATGTGATCTATAGTTTTTTCAGATGTCCAGTCTGAGATTAACCTGTCTCTCTATTATCTCTAGGGCAACCATTACCTGCTGAGATGACTCTTGCACAGCTTCTGACTCTGCTCTATGAGCGGAAGCTCCCTCAGGGATTCAGGTCCGTAGACCTGACTGTTAAACTCGGCTCCAAGGTGATATCTGACCCCAGCTTGTCAAAAACGGACTCTTTTAAACGTCTCCAGACAGAGAAAGGTATGTATATCGTGTGTGTATGTGTACAGATGTTATTGCCCCCATTTACATATGCGTACTCTTTAACCATTGTTTTGAATAGCGCTTCTGGTGCGTGTATGTGTGTACGTAAAATAGAAATCGCTGTGGTAGTCCAGTTGCGATGGTGCAGAGTACAGGAGTACTTCAGTAATGGGTAATACTTTTTATTTTTGGACTAACAATTGATATTTAAGGACAATCTTTCAAGAGTTCTCTCTAAGATTCTTTTCTGTGTTTTTACATCTGTGTTAAGCTCATGGAATCTTTGTAAATCAGTATTGCTGATATAAGGAAGAGAGGAGAACTCTTTAAAGCTTGTCTTATAATATCTATTGTTAGGTCAAATAGAAAAGGTATCACCTAATACTGAAGTACTCATTTTCTCTGCACTATATATGTATACTTTTATCCCCTTAATATAAATAAGATGAGAAATGCTGGAGTGGGGGGGGGGGGGGGGGGAGAACAAGACCAAAAATGTTAACTGAATTCATCTTTGCATTTGTTTTATTGTATGTTGCTGGTGCCTTGGTTAAGAAATGTGTCTTTTTAAAAATCTTTTAAATATGTTATGTCTGAATGCTACAAGCACTGGCTGTGCAGTGAAGGATTTAAATATGTGCGTGCTAAATAACTGAAATGTCTAAAGAATTATGGATCCGGTGTTCAGTAAATGCTCATGCATTCATTTCCTTATAAAATGTAATGCTGTATTCTGCAAATCGCTGCTAAATTTTATTGATCTTTAGCTCATAAAAGTCTAATATAACATTCATGCCTCATAGGCCATTACGGCTTTTGTATGACATATCAAAATATGGCAACTTCATTCAGTGCTGGAGAGACATACTGCACACTGTAGGGTGTGGCAAGCCACCCAGCACTGTAGGGAGTAAAAAAAAAAAGCCCAACATGCTAAACCAAGACTGTGTAGTTGCCATAGATGCTGTTGGTGGATGTAAGGGAACACATCTACTTTATAGCAGTAGGTCAACACTGCTAGCAATTTTGTTTTCTTGCGTGAACAGTGTCTGATCCATGGTCCCCCAACCTCTGGGGTCCCTCTCCAACACTCTCTACCCCTGTTTCTGATCACTGAGTATGTTTCTCCCCCTGGCAAGAGTGCTTGCCCAGTGGGCACAAAATGGCCGCAGGTCAGGTCTCTTGCAACTTTTCTATTTGTGACCCCACGGACATGTTTTCTTTGTTTGTTTTGCCAAAAGTGGCATTAAAAAAACAAAACTACATATCTTGTAAACTAGGCGGATCACAGCTCTGCTCCGGGCAACCCCCTGGTTCAGGTAATCTTGGGGGAGGTGGCTGAGCTGTTTTAAAAATTAGCTATGAAATTGAATGCGACCTACACTTCTTTCTAAATATGGAGAAAATATCATTTGGAAATCATTGCATTTCATTATCTAATTGGGAACAGAGATTGCTTGAAGGGTTATATATTCATGAGCCACAGAGTAGATACATGAACACACGGTACATAATTGTTGATCACAGTAAGCACCACGGGCTAGATTTTATATATTATATTATCAAACTATAGTTCTTCTGTGACTTCGGTCTCCCTTTTCCAAGGAGCTTGGTCTCCAGGTGCCTACTAATGCATTTCCAATTATTGTGTTGTCTTTACCACTTATGCTTTGAGGCTGTTCCGTTTCTCTTTCTGTAAATGAGGATTTCCTTTCAATAAATATTTTCTTAATCTAGAGCATCCTTTTTTTCCCTCACTCATATCACTCATATCACTCAAATCATTCATACTTGGGGCATGGAGGTGGACATTTGACATTGTCATGCACTCTCCTTTCTTCCAGAATTGACAATGATCTTGTCTTTGCTGTGTGTTTTGTGTAATCCATATGTTCGATATCCAACTATGCCTGCACTAATTCTCCCTATAGTCAGCCAGCTCTGGAGAGAATTATGTTTTTATCTTGTCTGGTTTTTCTATAATTCATCGACCTACAGAAACTTTCATGCTAGCAAGTCAATCAATAGCTCCCTCTGTGACTGTGCAGCAAAACATTCATATGTTGCCCATTTTCAACCTTAAATTGCAGCAAATCCCCCAAAATGTGATTATCAGTCCAGTTTATCTTCCTCTGTAAGAAATTAAGCAGAATTCTCAATAACTGCTAAACTCTGATGTTCCACATTTTTTAACTTCAAGCAATATTAACTCCATTCAGAGTCGCCCCTGTTTGTAGTCTAGTTTGGACTATGAATACTAGTGATTCAACAGATCTCAATAACCTGAAACGCAGAGTGTAATTTTGATGGGATTTGTTAAAAAATAGCCTCTGAATATGCCAATAGGCTTTGCATCTCCTAATATTTTACCCTGATATTTAAGCACCCCCAGCAGTCTCAAAAAATTCCAAATGTGTTATACAAATGAGCTTTGCAGACTGCATTTTGCATTAAAATGCTATGACCTATAAGAGGTGCAATTTCTTATTATATCGACATATTTTTGCCGAATAAGGCTGCTTCTGAGGCGTCGTGCTGAGGCGCGCTGACGATTCTCAGTGAGCCCCTGCAGCCGCAATGAGAGCGGCTTTAGCAGGGGCTCGCACACGCTTCCGCAAGGCTAACCAGCTCCGTGACGTCCAGCCCCCCTCCCCCCCCCGACACGCCCCCGGACGGCGCGCGGACCAAGGCCAGGGAAAGCACCTGCTTTCCCTCAGCCTCCGCACGCCTCCGCACAGCTGCAGTCCTATGGACGCAGCCTAAGGCAACACTTTAAAGGTTTACCTAACAAGTGTGTGCAACGCATAAGTGGGACATGGATGTAGAAATTGACGGAAACCCCTGAACTAGTTTGAACCACTGGATATGTATTAACTATCTAAAACGGTTGTTTGCGACACACACACACTATTTCGGTTTGTACAATAGATTTCCCAGATTTCGCTTAATTTCAGAATTTGAAGTACAGTTTCATTGAGAGTTAAAAAGGAAAGTAGTAAAAAATAATAATTGTGGACTGGTTTTTTTTATTTATTTTTTTTTATATATAGCAGAGAAACCTGAAGATAAATAGTTGAGAAAAAATAGGAAACCGTTTTCAGGGAAAATTAGGGGGGAATAATGTCTCGTTTTCAAATTCGCGTTACTGGTTTGTGAAGAAAAACAACTAGAGAAAAAGCAATGCCGTGTTGATGCACATTTTGCAGTTTGTCCTTTTCGTTAGTTCAATTCAGTTTTAAAAGAAATAAGTCCTAAATGAATGTTACTCATTTCATTAGTTTACAAATATGCAGAAAATGTTCTTGTTGATCTGGATGCACGCTGTAAGGAAACATTTGATTAGAAAAACAGCCATTGTGTTGGTTTTTATGTGATGCATGTTCAGTATATACTGCATGTTAAAACCACAATATTATACCCTTTGTGTTGCTGTTAATTGCAGTGCATGTGCCCACCCGTTGCTGATCGTTAATTCAATGTGTACGTGATCTTAATTTGTGTGTTCTCTCATTTCCCTGAAGAACACGGGGACTTGTTAGGGTCTTGCCCCGAAGACGAAGCCCTAAGCCCAGGTGACGACTGCATGGATTTAGTTTTGGATGACTCTTTTCTGGAAACGTGCCCACTACAGTCCCCACTGCAAGTGTTTGCGGGAATGGGAGGACTGGCCCTCATTGCAGAGCGGCTTCCAATGCTTTACCCCGACGTCATTCAGCAAGTAAGATTACCTAAGTGGATATCTCATCCTGAAAGTTACACACTAGAAACGCTAAAATGCCATGGATTTATTTATTTTTATTTATTTTCTATGGTCAGAACTTGCAAGTTATTTTCCGACGATCACAAGGAGTTATGGAAATTGAGCCCTTCCAAGAGTAGTGCCGTTAACATTGGACTGTTTGTTCGTAAAGAGCAAATAGCATAGGTTCCTTAAGAAATGAAACTTGTGGAAGGTTTAGGACTGTGTGGTTTTTCCACCCTTAAGGAGCATGTTTTTGGGCAATGAGGCGATGTGTTATTCCTATGTAATCTAAGTGTAAGCTAATGTTTGTTCATTCATTCTTATTCTGGTGGGGCTCTTGGTTCCTTGGGGGGGGGGGGGGGGGATAAAACCCACTAGTTTACAAGATCCATTGAAGAGCAGTGGTGTGTTGTGCTTTTCTAGTCCACAATGCATATTTTCTATTTGTAGGCCCTTTTAATAAACCAACAAGGATATCAGGATCAGCCATAGTCTTAAAAAGCTTGTACTTGGTAACAAATCCAATTTTCATGCCTTGAAGGAGTAATCCAAGCTGTTTTGGGGTTTTTTCCCCCTTCAATTTTTTAATACAAGGTTGAAGCAGCGGGTCTTAGGTGCTAAACCCTATTAATTTCAGCTCTGCGTTCCACCTGCTTCCAGAGATACTTACCTTCGAAGGGAGTGCAGGTATCACCTGCAGTTCTCAGCCAACTCATCAAATGGGCCAATAGGAAGCAGCACCAGATGACGTCACGACTTCCTATTGGCCTGCAGGGCCCGGAAGCTTTGAAAAGCAGACTGGAGTGATCCTGGAGTGGCTACCAGCACTAGCCCCTCTCCCCCCCCCCCCCCCCCCCCCCAATGAAGGGAAGTACCTCCTAAAGCAGGGGTCTCCAGGGCTGAAATGAATACGTCTCTGCTCCGGAGACCCCCTGCTTCAATTCGGTATAAAAAAATGAAAAAAACGGCTTGGATTACCTCTTTAATAAATAATGGTAAGCAGTCATATTGTATTCCAGGTCCAATAATTCTGCAAATCCCCCCACCCCTCCACTACCTTCACAAACAGCCCAAACCAATGTTTTTCAAACTTGTTTTGGTTTAGGAACCCTGTCATGATAATATCATGAGATATTGGGTATTTTTAATCCCTTTGGTGCTTGAGGGGTTAATGAGCTACACTTGTGTAACAAAATACCAAATGCTGGGTTTGAAACTGGTCAGGACTGTTTCTGTCTGCTCTGAATTTCAAAGGAACTTACTTGGGGCGGGGGTCCATCCTGGATAGCCCACTCAAGGTGTCAATTGTTTTAATCAAAGAAGAGCAGCTTCAAAGTATTCTGTAGAAAGGGGTGGGCTTAAGGCACCGTCATAAGAAAGTATTGTATCTAAGTCTAGGGGAAATTGTTTAAAGTCAGATCTGACCAGGGGCATGCTTGGAACGCTGGGCAGACCTCATCTTCTGAACCAGTGCCTCTCTGGGAAAAATCCATAGCATGTGGTAATGTACTGTATAGGATTTTCTGTTTTACCCCTTTTATTTTAAGAAGCTGTTCTGCCTTATATTGTAATTGTATGTTTATTTTGTAATACCTTTTCTGTAATTCAAGCACTGTATTTTTATATATATTAAAACATTTAATAAGTAATGCTTTGGGCTCTGAATGAACTTTGTGCACGCTGGAGAGAATAGCTTGCTAAATTCAGGCACATGTTACTAAAACTGATTTTGTGTTAAAGTGCATAGTCTTTCCTATAATAAACAGGGACCTGAGGCCCTGGCGGATATTTTAGTCTAAGATCTTTTATCATATCTGCATAACCTCAGGTGGTGGCAGTGGATGGTTATGATGTGCAATTGAGTAGGGGGTTAATGCTAACTCACTGGTTCCTTGCAGAGGAGATAGGGGGGTTGCTAGAGAAGCCTTTGTGTATTAACCCTGGTTGCATATCTAAAGTCACGTGCTCACTTGTGTGCTGTTCGTGGCGGTGGTATATTGGGACAGCTTGAGGAGAGATACAATCCATTTGAGGGACCCCTGAGTGGGTGAAGAGTGGGTACGCTTGCGAGCGTCGGTATTAACCCTTGTCCCGTATGCAGGTCGCGTGGTAGCAGGGGGTCGTACGTGACAAACCCTATAATGATATGAAATTCTGAGGAACCCCAATCCTCACGAATAGGGAGAGAGATCAGAAGCATTGTAAATACTTCTGTAATTGGTACAATTTTCAAATGACCTGAAAATTTCAGGGAACCCCTTAGGTGGATGCCCGTGGGACCCAAGGCTTCCTGTGGGAACCCTGTTGTAAAATATTGGTTTGTCTGAACTCTTCATTGCCAAATGGACATGCAATGTACCAGACAAATTGCTATTATTTATTTATTTATTTTATGAATATTGCAGAATAATTTTGAGGTTGATATGTTTGTATGTACATGTTCGTCCAATAGAGTGTATCATAGCTTGTATTTTCAGTTAATATTTTTCACAAAGTTTGTGTTTTTATATTTTTTATTTTCTCAATTAGACAAGACACATAAGAAATGTGTATATTTAGTCATTTTTAAGTAATTTTTGATTTTAGTAAAACTACAGTGACTCCTTTCTTTTCTTTCTTATAAATAAGGTGAGTGCACCTGTCGTTAGCTCTACCACACAAGAAAAACCAAAGGACAGCGATCAGTTTGAATGGGTCACTATTGAGCAGTCTGGGGAGCTTGTTTACGAGGCCCCGGAAACCATTGCTGCAGAGCCTCCCCCCATCAAATCTGCTGTGCAGACCATGTCCCCCATTCCTGCTCACTCTCTGGCTGCCTTTGGGCTGTTCCTCCGTCTCCCAGGATATGCTGAGGTCCTACTGAAGGAGAGAAAGCATGCCCAGTGCCTGCTTAGGCTGGTGTTGGGGGTTACTGACGATGGAGAAGGAAGTGAGTACTTATGTACCATGCTGCACATGGAAACATCTCGAGCAACTTGTATATCATCTACCGCAGGGGTGGCCAACTCCAGCCACCACCAGGTCTGGTTTTAAGGATATCCCATCTTCAGCACAGGTGGCTCAATCAGAGACTGACTGAGCTACCTGTGCTGAAGCAGGGATAGCCTTAAAACTTGACCTGTTTAGTGAACCTTGAGGACTGGAGCCCTGCTCTAGCAGGTGAAAATGTTGATCAGTGATGGACTCTAATCCTCGTCTCACTGCTTTATATTTATACGTCTGTGTAATGTTGGGACACTTATGCTTATAAGTGCTGCTTTATGTAAATTCTGAAAATAGATGTTGCATTAATTCGACCTCTATTAGTATTTACAAATGAATATAATGATTAACAGTGAATAACTCTATGATATTCAGACGTACAAGGGACCTAGGTGACGGGCTGCCTTGCTGTTATGGGGGGCAGTTAATGAGTTAAGAGAATGGCTAATGTACATTTATGACATAACTGCACAATTCTGAATTCTAATCCATGCACTCTGGGGTTGGAATTGTCTTAAAATTACTAATAGCGTCTAATGACCTGTTTTGGTTTAAGGTTATTAAACCCCAAGGCAGACTGTTTAAAACGGTCTAATTTGATCATTCCTTTTATGTTTGATGTAGCATTTACTAAGAAGCATTTTATGAACAATTGTAGCCAGTTCATTTAGCACTAGCTTTTCTAATGGTTACACTGAATGACCCTGCTACTGTATCGTTTTATGTATGTTACACAACATGATGGCCTTCCAGATGTGCTCACCTTAAAGACCGGCCACGCATACGCACACACACGCGCGCACACACACACACACACACACACACACACACACTATTGTTACATACCAAACACATACTAAGGAACTGCAGTGATTGCAGTTACCTTTTTCATACCCATTATTTTCTTTTATGTTTACAACATTTGCAAATGCAGAAAAAAAGAAAGTGATTGGGTTTATGCTTCCACTTCACTAGCACCTGTATGCATGTACATGTATTTATTGCCAAATGTGTCTGCAAAGGAAGTTTTATGTAATTTCCAGGGGAAAATAGCTGTCTTATCATTTATTTCTTTTTATTCTGTTTTTTGATGGTGTCAAAATATCAGGACACATTAATTTTTAATAGCAGCAGGCAAAATAACAAATGACGTAAGGAAAATGTATTTTTCGTTTTGCAAACGACTACTAGTGATGAACAAATCTGAACACTAAAAAAAAGTGTTTAGTTGCGTTGGAGATCGAGCTGGCTCATTAACATATTTAACCGGCTAAATATTGTTTATAGCTGCTACTGTAGCTTTCTTGGCCTCCAAACTCCTTTGGTTTCTGGGAGGGCCAGCAACACCTGGCTGGGAAGCGGTCAAATTTCCCCTCTGGCAGGAAAGGAACTTCAGGGATCAAACTACAAAGAGCAAATTAGTGCGTCATCTAACCCCGGTGTTATATTTTTGCGATTAAGCCGTCCTCTGCTGGCTCATGTGGTGGGTCTCCTAATTGGTGTGCTGACATATTTAGTCAAGATGTTCTACTTTTGTTTGGTTTTTTTTCCCCCTAGGTCACATCTTACAATCCCCGTCGGCAAATGTCCTGCCTACTCTTCCGTTCCACGTTTTGCGTTCATTATTCAGTACTATGCCGCTAACTACAGATGACGGTGTGCTCTTGAGGCGCATGGCACTGGAAATTGGAGCAATACATCTTCTCCTGGCCTGCTTGTCTGCTTTGAGTCACCATGCCCCCAGAGTTCCTAATTCCAGCTCCAGTCAGACAGAGGTAGGTTTATCCTGTAGCTAGTGAAATGAGATCTCAAGATTTCCTAGTCTGATTGCACAATTGCTATCCGCTGAAGTTTGTCAGACATGCCGTGGGCAAATTTGATACAGGGGTAGAGATTTTCACAGGATGAACTATAATCACAAGCCATCATAATGATTGCAATTGTATGGTGCTTTGGTGGCCATTTTATCCAGAAGTTAGGAGTTCAGCAAAGACGTAGCCCAACCAGTGCTTTGTCATATTTATAGTCGTATGATAAATCTGTTATAGAATCTTTATAGAAGTATGCAGAGTATACATTTTTCTATTCGTTGAGAAGAATCATAATATTGAAGTAAAAACACGCTCCAAATGCCAACGCGTTCTCATCTCCTCTGGAACATCTGCCTTGGCCTCATGCAGCTAAAGAAAATATTAAACTGAGGTACTTTTAAATGAAACGTTTTGTAGTTTCAGGAATTTGTGTCCTCCTTAGATATTGTAGGTGCCATGTGCTTCCAGCTGTGCTGTTATATATAGGATAATGTATAAATGACTACTATTTTGAACGTTGCACTAAAGACAACTAGGAAAAGGGAGACCAAAAAGCGCACCAGCAAAAACGGAGCAGGAAGGACCCAAAACGAAAAAATGATTAAAAGGGCACTTTAATGTGACAAGAGACCCATCCAACGCGTTTCGAACGTCACAGCGTTCTTTTTCAAGGATAAAACACAATGTAATCCCATCCATTAAATACCCTCTTACCTGTGGGCGGTTTCGCGCCAAAAAACGGAACCTGATGACGTCATGACGCTACACGCGTCATCGCGCCTGCGCAGAGCGACCCAGTGCCGTTTTAAGGGCAAAGCAAGTCCCACAGGCAGTGTGGCCATCTTGGTTAAGGGCAAGCCATAAAGAATCACTGCCCCACTAATACAATAAACATCCCTATGACGCATATATGCAATGCTAATCACTGCGCATGCGCATTGCGGCGATGCAAACATCAACAAAGCTAAAAACAAAAGTTTAAGAAAAATAGAAAAAAGAAGAAAGACATTCTATTCATAAGGGAAAATATAAAAAAACAATAATAACTTACATCTTATGCTAACACATAAAGGGAAAATAAGGATATATAAAACATATAACCACAAATTTACAAGTAATTTAAAGCATCTAAATAACTTGAAAAATACTAAAAACTTTCCACACTAAAGACAACTAGACTGAATCTTTGTAAAGGAAACAGTCTTAAAAATGACTTGCTTTTGTAAATCTCTCTTCAGAAATTCCCAAACATTTTTATTTTTTTAAGTTATCAACAATTTAAAATCAAAACATACTGCAGGAAAATATTTAAGGAGTGCTGCACCATTGGACCGGGTAGGAAAGAGAGTTAGACATGAGTAAAAGACAAAAAGCCCTAGTGCTACATCCAACTTGGCAAATTATAGTTAAATACATATCTGTTAATCTTCTCATAAGCAAGGGTCAATTAGTTAATTTAGTTAGTTAAATTCTTTGGCCGAAGTATTTTAAGCTTACAACCAGTGTATTAAGACAGCTCTTCCTCCATTAGAGAAGTTATGAGAGCTTTGTGCAGGTGCAGCAGTGTTAGGACCTACAGATGGGCCATACTGTGACGTGGTTGGTTGTAGGCTTAAAATACTTTGCCCAAAGAATTGAACTAAATTACCCTTGCTTTTGAGACGATTAAGACATAAGTAAAATATTTAACTATATAATATGTAAAATAGGATGTAGCAATGAGGCTTTTTGTCTCTTGTTCTTGTTGTCACATTCCTATATCCTAGTGACGCGCCTCTTGAGAGATATAGATATATGCTGTATATTGTTCACGTGCTTACTTTTCCTAAGATATAAGCGCGTGTAGCAATGCAGCAGGGTTTAGTCTCCCCTTTGGTGCTATTGGACCCTATGGTCTATTTTAGGAGGTGTGCTGTAATGTCACATGCTACCACTGTATATGGGCTTAGATGTAAACCATAAAAATTATAAATACAGATGGCCCTAATGCCTTTGCTTTCGTAGGATTCTCCAAACCATCAGAAATGCATTGCAACCACCTCTACCAGTGAAGGATTACACTGTTCCTATGGCCCGAGTTGAATATTTCACAGTTGCTTTCAGCCAAAGTTGGTTTTTACTTTTCAGTTGCTTTATTTTCTTACATGGCTCAGGTTGTGTATAGTGGATTCTAACTTGGCGCTTCAGCCCTTCCTTGGCAGCTCTCTGCTGTTTAATAGAACCGGCTAAGCTCCTGGTTTTATGAAGTGGGCAAAAGAGGAAAATAAACAGTGACAGCCAAACTTCAAGATCCCCATAGTAAAGTACTTCTTCTCTTCAGTGACAGCTAAAAAATATGTTTTATGTGGGTGGAGTTAAAGAATTAGCAAAATGTAGGGGGGGAGGGGCGTGCTAATCTTCCATTAAAGCAGCAATCCCATACAGTAGGTACTCCCGGAACTAGGAGCAGCGTGTCTGGGATAAATCCAGGGCAAACTGTGTTTAATGTGGTCGCCAGGGTCAGTGCACCCTCCGGCAGATAATATAAAAGCCACAAAATCATTGGGAAATGATGTGGTGTCTATTGGTGACCCTAGCGGCCGTGTCAAAACCAGCACAAAACATTGGGGGGCCACTGATCAATACCCGGTGCAGGTAAGGAGGGAATAAACACCCGGCAGGAAGTGCTGCTCTCTTTTCTAGTTGAAGATGACTACTTCAGTGCAATAAACATTTCATGAATAAACTACAGGGTAGAGACAAATGAATAACGAAGCGTCTTGTCTGTCCTGGAATTCCCCTGTTTTTATTATACATTGCAGTAATAGAGTTTTAATGTGATAAAAAAGAATTTGTATCTACCTGGACATTGTTCTGTATAATTTAGAATGAAACTGAAATATTACTTACACACTGGAGAATAATCTCCGTTAACGAAAAATATTGGTACTGCTGATCTGTTACGACTGCAGCTTCTCACTGGGATAGTTTGTCTATTGAAAAAATAAGTGTTTTCCACAGAAAAAGCAAGAACATTTTTCACAGAAACAAATTTAATGTAAGAGTAATTTATTCGTTTGAATCACCCTTTAAAAAAAAAAAAAAAAAAAAAAAACTCAGTAACTTATTAAGATTACAAAATCTTTTCCCCCCCTTCATAATAGTAGTTTGATATCTGCACATATATTGTCAGTGTTGGAGCTGCTTAGGTTATATTTAAGGTGGCTCCCTTTTTAATGTTGAATGTCAACAACATTTTACATTGTTAATAATCATTGGTTGGCATGTATTCCTATTCATGGAGTTTCGCACGGTGTGCAATGAAAATAGAAAAGTCATGTACACTCAGCGTTTCAGAGGCAGCCACTGTGATGACTCAAGCAGAGATTCACAGTCTAGATCTAAAATACATACAGTACATGGTAAAATAATTAGATATTTGTATATTTATTTTAATAAATGTAAGTTATGATGAGACTTGAACTTGTAAAAAGCAGTTGTATAGCCGCATTCTCCCCTGCAGACGCAGGATTGCGCTGGTCTGGGTGGTATTGCGTTCATCCTGGTAGGAGAAAGAGCACACCATCCGTCACAACTATGTAAAGATGGCAACACTGAACATGATAGCAAAGCTTCCATTATTTGACACGATTGGTGGCCATTTATATTTCTTTGGAGTGCTGGAATTTCCCGAACTTCCAGTGGAAAGACGGCAGTGTCCCACTCCGGACGATCTCCAAGTTCGGGTAGCTATGGAGAAAAAAAAGGAAACCAGTCTAGTTCTTCTTTAACACATTTATAATTGAATGCAGCTTTAACTTGTTTAGATAAAAGACAAAAAACAGCGCAAAACACAAATAGTGAAGTATATCAAAACATTTTAGTGTAAAAAAGGGGGTAAGTATTCTGCGTACATAAAACTGATCAATCGCATTTACGTTTACAATACACGGTTACCACACTGCTGGCATCAGAGTGGGCGACGGATGAGGGTCCCTCTGGTAAGTATTCCTGTGTGATCTCCAGATTACTGCTTGGCCTCTCAGGGTAATGGCAGCTTACACAGGACATCCAACTCGGTTGGGAGTCTCATTGGGAAAACACCTCCTTACTGTCGTCAGTATTCAATCACCATATGTTGAGCTGATGTAAAATCCTCAGCTGTGGCAAACACACTATGTGTGTAGTAGATGTAAATAAGTCTCTACAGCACGTATATAGCGTCATGCTAGCCAATTGGGTAGAGAAAGCAGGATACAATTGATTGCAATACACCCAGGAACGTACTCAGTGTTCGGCAACTGGCAGTGACAATTCCCCTTTCAGTGTCCGCTCTTCTGCGTTACGTCACATGGGGGGCGTGACTTGCAGTACAGACACCCGAGCGGTATCTCGGGAAAGTAATAGCAAATTGATGGATACAAATACGGATAAAATACCTTGGAAGGGCTACTAATACAACATATGTTAATCCTATGCGTTTCGTAGCTAGAAAGTGCTACTTCTTCAGGGATAAATTCAACATCACTACCCAGAGGCACTAAATACACACACAACCTCCCGCATTGGCTAGCCAATCAAAGACCGGCAGCCAATCGGGTAGGCCGCGGCTGCACTCCTGTCAGCTGGGACATGTTGGTGAATTAAACATATCCACACATTGCTGACAGGAGTGCAGCTGCGGCCTACCCGATTGGCTGCCGGTCTTTGAATGGCTAGCCAATGCGGGAGGTTGTGTGTGTATTTAGTGCCTCTGGGTAGTGATGTTGAATTTATCCCTGAAGAAGTAGCACTTTCTAGCTACGAAACGCGTAGGATTAACATATGCTGTATTAGTAGCCCTTCTAAGGTATTTTATCCGCATCTGTATCCATCAATTTGCTATTACTTTCCTGAGATACCGCTCGGGTGTCTGTTCTGCAAGTCACGCCCCCCATGTGACGTAACGCGGAAGCACGGACACTGAAAGGGGAATCGTCACTGCCAGTTGCCGAACACTCTGAGTGCGTTCCTGGGTGTATCGCAATCAATTGTATCCTGCTTTCTCTACCCAAATGGACTAGCACGACGCTATATACGTGCTGTAGAGACTTATTTACATCTACTACACAGTGTGTGTTTGCCACAGCCGAGGATTTTACATCAGCTCAACATATGGTGATCGAATACTGACGACAGCAAGGAGGTGTTTTCCCAATGAGACTCCCAACCAAGTTGGATGTCCTGTGTAAGCTGCCATTACCCTGAGCGGCCAAGACATTATCTGGAGATCACACAGGAATACTTACCAGAGGGACCCTCATCCGTCGCCCATTCTGATGCCAGCAGTGTGGTAACTTCGTGTATTGTACACGTAAATGCGATTGATCTATCAGTTTTATGTACGCAGAATACTTATCCCCGTTTTTTTACATTAAAATGTTTTGATATACTTCACTATTTGCGTTTTGCGCTGTTTTTTGTCTTGTATCTTCTAGTTCGTGAGGGTGCTGAGCCACTCTTTTATTATAGCTGCAAACGACTACTACGATACCTCACGGTTTTGTATGGTTTATTATTTCTCCATACTCTTTCACATTGGTTAACCTACACTTGTGCACAGTCATTTAAGGTATATGGGATGACAATATTGTTATGTTCACTGTAGACATTGGTCATTATCACATTTGAGTTGGTTTTAGCTGCGCACTTTTATTCCTTTTTCACTGTTACCTTGTCTAGAGCTGCAGAGACCAGCAAGACATTGCAATGCCAGCTTGTTGGTCTCTCACGATGTTGATGAACCTCGCGTTTTTGAGAACTAATTTCCCTGAAATGTTTGTGTCACATCACCTGTTTCTGTTTAAGCCACAGCTTTCCAGCACGCACAGTAGTGGCACTTGTGAAGAGCAGCAACTGTATTGGGCTAAAGGCACCGGATTTGGGACTGGCTCCACCGCTTCGGGATGGGATGTCGAGCAGGCTCTCACGAAACAAAGACTGGAAGAGGAACATGTTACCTGTCTGTTGTTTGTACGTACTTAATACTAAAATGAACACGTTGGGGACCTATTTAAAGGGGCATTCCTTCTTGTGACCAATATAAACTAAAGGAGGTAGTGTTTAAGGAGGTAAATGTAGATGATTGGTACCTTTTCAAAAAAAAAATTATTTGCTGGGCAAAGTTCCCTTCACATCTTCATTAGCTGGCAAGAACAATGCCGTCTGCTTTTGACGGTCCCCCTAGAAACAACCCAAAAAGTTACAATTGTTACTTAAATGGTTGAATCCATGTACAGTTATTGTCAACTTTTTTTGTTACAATACCTTTAAAACATTTCACTACACCTGTAATGTGTTATGGCTTCTTTAGAGAGGAAGCATTTGGCTGCGCTTACAGTGACGGCGACAGCGATGCGACATTGCGTCAAAACAAAAGCATTGCCGCTGTTGCGTGCACTTAGTGTGACGAGGCGGCTTGGCCGCGATCGCTGGAAGTCATCTCAATTTGATTTTTCCAGCGACCGCAGCCTGACGTCGCCGGCACTATAACCGTAGCCTAAGATGGAATCGCTTAGATATACTTTGTATTGTTCTATTCTGCAGCATTTTCACTTTTAGTGGATAGCTCGACATAAGCTTCTGATTTGGAGATGTACATTGATGTTGATTGACGCAGCAAAAATGCCAAGAAGCAGGTTTCAATTGCCTGTCCCGGGAGTGTAATTGTATCCCTTTGCTTACGATTGCTCATGTCTCAGCCTGTCAGTGGTTTTCAACCAGGGTTCTGCGAGCACCCCTCAGGGGTTCCACGGCTGCTAGGAGGGGAGAGCTGGGACAACTCTCCCCGCCGTCCCATACTTGACAGCGCGGTAGCACCCCCACATAGGGCATCAGCAGCCTCTTTCCTCTCCCTGGTTCTGCCGTTCCGATTGACAGGAGAGAGAGAGCATTGTGTGTGTGTGTGTGTGTGTGTGTGTGTGTGTGTGTGTGTGTGTGTGTGTGTGTGTGTGTGTGTGTGTGTGTGTGTGTGTGTCTCTCACACACACACAAGACGGGCCGAGTGTTTTGGTTCCCCAGAATTTCACAATCGAATTCTGGGGTTCCCCAAAGGGAAAAAAAGGTTGAAAACCACTGGCCTAAGTAAACATTAAAAAAAACTGCTATGCCTCGGTAAGCACATAGCAATTAGAGCCAGGCAGAAAGAAGCTGTGTGGATCAGCCACTTTCAGTTAAGGAAGCAGGATAATTTATTGTTCAGTAATTTACAATGTTGGAGCATCAATATATAACCCATTGTACATGTATGGCTCATTTATGGGAAGTGAACCTGTTAAACACAAGTTCCAATAATTAAGGTGTGATCAGATGCGTACGTTAGGATCCATATTTAATGGAGAAATGCCACACAAAAGTGAGCTAATGGTAGAGATAAGTTAAACTGGTGAAAATATTTATAATTGTTATATAAATACCAGAAAAGGGCTTTAAATAATTGTTGAACGTGTCAACGTTTTCATTCACATGAGGCTTCTGGGTAAAGGGGGTGTTATATTATCCCGATTTTGTTTATTATGGTACTACATTAGCATCAGGGGTGGCCAACTCCAGCCTTTGACTGAGCCACTGATTGTGCTACCTGTGCTGAAACTGGGATATCCTGAAAACCTGACCTCTTGGTCACCCTTGAGAACTGCAGTTATCCACCCCTGTACTATATAGAACTGCACCTTTAAAACGCCCAATCAACTTTTTTTTTTTAATGGGATGGGGCGGTTAGCATGTTCCAAAATATGAGCAGCATAGAAAAGCTCTACATTTTCTGGAGAAGCAGATTCAATAAAAGTAATGCTTGGCAAACTCTTTCAATCTTTTTTGAAAGTACTGTATGAGGGGTTGGGAAAAAGCTTGCAAGTATGGATTGTGTTCAAATAGATCCATATAATTGACTCTAAGAGATTAATCTCATCGAGCAGCCATTTCTCTGCCGTTTCAAACGATGTACTACTTTAGGCTGTCTGCCACCAGGCCACGTAACATATGCCTGAATTCAATATGCTGTGAACATGCTTCCCTGTGCTGGAGTAGGTTGAAGTCCCATTTATTTGATCGGAGTTGAACTCTTGTCCTCACAGGGAAGCAGCTTCACAGCATATAGAAAATACCTGTCTCCTTTAACGCAGTAATCTCTGCCATTTATTTGCATTTCATTTTTACTTTTAGAGATCTCTACTTTCCTTTCCAACACTTTTTTTTTTAAATCTAATGCTACATATAGGGGACATAAGCGTTTCAAATATTAAGTGTGTTAATATGGAGCTCTCCCCAGAGCCCAGTGCAGCCTTAAGGACGCTACAGATAAAGAAAATACTGATTTTTAGCGCACACAGAAATGCAGGGCATGCTCAGGAAGCAAGAGACTAACATTATACTGTATGAGGTAAACTCATGAAGGCTTCTGGAAGGAATTGCTTGCTTTAAGTTGCTCAACAATTTCTATTCAACTCTGCTTCTCAGATACCATTTTATGATCTGATCTCAGACATCAGCATGCGTCACGGCAGCCATTTATTGTGTGCGTGAATTTGCTGACCATTCAAATGCTGAAAATCGCAGCAATGCCTATGGAATGTAAAGCATTCCTATATGCCTGTTGCCCCTGAAAATGACCAGGTTGCATGTACAGTATAAAGCTGTACTAAAACTGTACACATCTGTATCCCTGGCCTCATTTATAGAGGGAATAGACTTCAACAATAATATATGGCTTCAATAAAGCTTTCTTTTAATTGTATAACCCCCACAGAGGGGGTTACAATTTTACCTATTTGTATTACATAAAATATATATTTTCTTTGGGTCTTCTGATTTCTTGCAAATCGGCCATTGATTTTTTTATTTTTTTATGTATTTGATTAATAATGACGCAATTACAGCTCAACCCCGTTATAACGTGATCCGTTACAACGCAAATCTATTTATAACACGATGCAAGCGTGGCTCCCACTTTTCGTATTTATGAATACTTTACAACACGATTATTGGTATCTTAAATAATTTATTGTACAATGTATACAATTGTACATTATTTCTAACACAATCCACTTTTATCGCGATGTGATTTTTTTGGACCCTTAGCACAGCGTTATAAGGGGGCTGAGCTGTACTTTACAAAGAACAGAACAAAAAGAATGTGACTATACTGTAGCTGTAAGGACTTTCAAACTATTTTACATCCCTAGAGTATTAGATTTGTTGACCATGGAAAAGTTAAGTTTAAAATAAAACTATATTTTTAAATTGTATTTTAACCAGTTTCATTTATCCGATTAGACATGCAATTAGTCTTGAGTTCACTTTCATCCAACAGTAGGAAATACTTTCTCTTTTACTTTTATTTGAAGGAGAAGGAAACTTTCCTTTGAGGAAATTAAGGAATATATTGTAAAAATAAATGTTTGGCATTTCCCAGGTTCTTGCTAGTTACATAAATCCATCTGGATGCGCAGTGAATGGAGAATCCCAGATCAATGAGAGCAGAGGACAGAACAGCAATGCGCTCCCATCCGTCCTGCAAGAGCTGCTCAGTCAATCCTGCCTTATCCCAGCGATGTCGTCCTACCTCCGAAACGACTCAGGTACCATCATAAATATAAGGTCTAACGGTTGACTATTTTTGTGTGGAAAAGTGTTAATCCCCAAATTTTTATCTAGCTGTTGCAGAGTTGGAACAATATATTCATATACAGGCATACCCCACATTAACGTACGCAATGGGACCGGAGCATGTATGTAAAGCGAAAATGTACTTAAAGTGAAGCACTACCTTTTTCCCACTTATCGATGCATGTAATGTACTGCAATCGTCATATACGTGCATAACTGGTGTAAATAACGCATTTGTAACAGGCTCTACAGTCTCCCCGCTTGCGCACAGCTTTGGTACAGGTAGGGAGCTGGTATTGCTGTTCAGAACGTGCTTACTGGCGCATGCGTGAGCTGCCGTTTGCCTATTGAGCGAGATGTACTTACTCGCGAGTGTACTTAAAGTGAGTGTACTTAAACCGGGGTATGCCTGTACAGATTATGTTTATGCACAGGTGTTTTCAAATTCATTCTCGCCGGGGATATACTGTAGGATGTGTGAAGTCTTACAATAGACCACCTAAGAAACAGAATATGATACAATGTCCTAGTATGTCTCATAAAACTGTTTCCTACATGCTGCTGCTGCTACTACTACTTGTACCATCCAAGTACCTTTTCAGTAGAAGCTAGATTATTGCCTCTTCCAAAGGAGATGCTTATTAGCATTTAATATCCAAATCTACAGCTAAGGCTACAAACCACTACTTATGATATATCGGGACTGTCATCATTGAGAACCTCAATCATTGGGTTACTCATTTCCCAAACTACAGAGGGGACACACAAAGCTGCTTCATAGTACAATTATATTGTACAGAGCTTTCAAAACCTCCGCTCTACAGTACATGCATTTACTTCATAAATGTATAGGTATTCCATTTTTTTGAGTGACCATGTTTATAAATGAACGTTAAAAATGGTTTTAAAAGACTCAAAGATGTTGTGTGTGTGTGTGTGTGTGTGTGTATACAGCTAAACCCCGTTATAGCGCTGTCCTCGGGGGCCACCCGATCCGACCGCGCTAGAACTGGGGTCGCGCTAATTTTTAAAAAAATGGCCGCCGCTCGCCTGATCGGGAGTGAGGAGGGAGGGAAGGAAGGAAGATAGAGGTGGCCGCAAGCCCTACACGTCCCCTAGCAACGGCGAGTCCAGCCGCAACCTGCTCCTTACCTCCCACCACCGGCATCCATTTCCTCCCCCCCAGGCCCCCACACCTACCGGCTCTCCGCGGCATAGCCCACGCGGCCCTCCGAGTCCCAGCCTGCTCCTCACTCACCCCCCCTCCTCCCCTACACCCCCCTCCTCCTGATGCCAGCTCCGCTCCGATCTCAGCAGCCACCACCAAAGGTGGGGAGGGGGAGGGGGAGGTGTGGTGTAGTGTGTTGTGAGAGCTGTGTGCTGTGAGAGCTGTGTGCTGTGAGAGCTGTGTGCTGTGCTGAGTGCTGTGCTGGTGTGTGCGGTGAGAGTGTGTGCGGTGAGAGTGTGTGCGGTGAGTTCGTGCGTGCGCGGTGAGTTCGTGCGTGCGCGGTGAGTTCGTGCGTGCGCGGTGAGTTCGTGCGTGCGCGGTGGTGCGGTGAGTGAGTGCGTGCGCTTTGGTGCGGTGAGTGAGTGCGTGCGCTTTGGTGCGGTGAGTGCGCAGTGGTGCGGTGAGTGCGTGCGTGCACAGTGGTGAGGTGAGAGTGCGTGTGCGGTGAGTGTGTGCGTGCGGTGAGTGCGTGCGCAGTGGTGCGGTGAGTGCGCAGTGGTGCGGTGAGTGCGTGCACAGTGGTGAGGTGAGTGTGCATGTGCGGTGAGTGTGTGCGTGCGCAGTGGTGCGGTGAGTGTATGCGTGCGCAGTGGTGCGGTGAGTGCGTGCGGTGAGTGCGTGCGTGCGCAGTGGTGCGGCGAGTGCGTGCCTGCACAGTGGTGAGTTGAGAGTGCGTGTGCGGTGAGTGTGTGCGTGTGCGGTGAGTGTGTGCGTGCGCGGTGAGTGCGTGCGTGCGCGGTGAGTGCGTGCGTGTGCGGTGAGTGCGTGCGTGCGCAGTGGTGCGGTGAGAGTGCGTGCGTGCGCAGTGGTGCGGTGAGTGCGTGCGTGCGCAGTGGTGCGGTGAGTGCGTGCGTGCGGTGCGTGCGTGCGTGCGCAGAGGTGAGTGTGCGTGCGCAGTGGTGAGGTGAGTGTGTGCGTGCGCAGTGGTGAGGTGAGTGTGTGCGTGCGCAGTGGTGAGGTGAGTGTGTGCGTGCGCAGTGGTGAGGTGAGTGCGTGTGCGGTGAGTGTGTGCGTGCGCAGTGGTGCGGTGAGTGCGTGCGCAGTGGTGCGGTGAGTGCGTGCGTGCGCAGTGGTGCGGTGAGTGCGTGCGTGCGCAGTGGTGAGGTGAGTGCGTGTGCGGTGAGTGTGTGCATGCGCAGTGGTGCGGTGAGTGTGTGCGTGCGCAGTGGTGCGGTGAGTGTGTGCGTGCGCAGTGGTGCGGTGAGTGTGTGCGTGCGCAGTGGTGAGTGTGTGCGTGCGGTGAGTGCGTGCGCAGTGGTGAGGTGAGTGTGTGCGTGCGCAGTGGTGCGGTGAGTGTGTGCGTGCGCAGTGGTGCGGTGAGTGTGTGCGTGCACAGTGGTGCGGTGAGTGTGTGCGTGCACAGTGGTGCGGTGAGTGCGTGCGTGCGGTGAGTGCGTGCGTGCGCAGTGGTGCGGCGAGTGCGTGCCTGCACAGTGGTGAGTTGAGAGTGCGTGTGCGGTGAGTGTGTGCGTGCGCGGTGAGTGCGTGCGTGTGCGGTGCGTGCGTGCGCAGTGGTGCGGTGAGAGTGCGTGCGCGGTGAGTGCGTGCGTGCGCAGTGGTGCGGTGAGTGCGTGCGTGCGCAGTGGTGCGGTGAGTGCGTGCGTGCGCAGTGGTGCGGTGCGTGCGTGCGCAGTGGTGCGGTGAGTGCGTGCGTGCGCAGAGGTGAGTGTGCGTGCGCAGTGGTGCGGTGAGTGTGTGCGTGCGCAGTGGTGAGGTGAGAGTGCGTGTGCGGTGAGTGTGTGCGTGCGCAGTGGTGCGGTGAGTGCGTGCGGTGAGTGCGTGCGTGCGCAGTGGTGCGGTGAGTGTGTGCATGCGCAGTGGTGCAGTGAGTGTGTGCGTGCGCAGTGGTGCGGTGAGTGTGTGCGTGCGCAGTGGTGCGGTGAGTGTGTGCGTGCGCAGTGGTGAGTGTGTGCGTGCGGTGAGTGCGTGCGCAGTGGTGAGGTGAGTGTGTGCGTGCGCAGTGGTGCGGTGAGTGTGTGCGTGCGGTGAGTGTGTGCGTGCGCAGTGGTGCGGTGAGTGTGTGCGTGCGCAGTGGTGCGGTGAGTGTGTGCGTGCGCAGTGGTGCGGTGAGTGTGTGCGTGCGCAGTGGTGCGGTGAGTGTGTGCGTGCGCAGTGGTGAGGTGAGTGTGTGCGTGCGCAGTGGTGAGGTGAGAGTGCGTGTGCGGTGAGTGTGTGTGTGCGTGCGCAGTGGTGCGGTGAGTGTGCGTGCGCGGTGGTGAGGTGAGAGTGCGTGTGCGGTGGTGAGGTGAGAGTGCGTGTGCGGTGAGTGTGTGCGTGCGCAGTGATGCGGTGAGTGTGCGTGCGGTGAGTGTGCGTGCGGTGAGTGCGTGCGCAGTGGTGCGGTGAGTGTGCGTGCGCAGTGGTGCGGTGTGTGTGCGTGCGCGGTGGTGAGGTGAGAGTGCGTGTGCGGTGAGTGTGTGCGGTGAGTGCGTGCGCAGTGGTGAGGTGAGAGTGCGTGTGCGGTGAGTGTGTGCGTCCGCAGTGATGCGGTGAGTGTGCGTGCGCAGTGGTGCGGTGAGTGTGCGTGCGCAGTGGTGCGGCGAGTGTGCGTGCGGCGAGTGTGCGTGCGCAGTGGTGCAGTGCGTGCGCAGTGGTGAGGTGAGTGCGTGTGCGGTGAGGTGAGTGCGTGTGCGGTGAGTGTGCGTGCGCAGTGGTGCGGTGAGTGTGCGTGTGCGGTGAGTGTGCGTGCGCAGTGGTGCGGTGAGTGTGCGTGCGCAGTGGTGTGGTGAGTGTGCGTGCGCAGTGGTGCGGTGAGGTGAGAGTGCGTGTGCGGTGAGTGTGTGCGTGTGCAGCGGTGAGTGTGCGTGTGCAGTGGTGCGGTGAGTGTGCGTGCGGTGAGAGTGTGCGTGCGCAGTGGTGCGGTGAGAGTGTGCGTTCGCAGTGGTGCGGTGAGTGTGCGTGCGAAGTGGTGCGGTGAGTGTGCGTGCGCAGTGGTGCGGTGAGTGTGTGTGTGCGCGCGGTGCAGTGGGGTGTGTGCTTTGAGCAGTGTAGTGTGTGTGCAGTGTGCAAAAAAAATTTTTTTATAAATTAAAAAAAAAACAGGAGCCACGTGAAAACCGCGCTATAACGGGGTTCAGCTATATATATATATATATATATATATATATATATATATATATATATATATGTGTGTATATATGTGTGTATATATGTGTGTATATATGTGTGTATGTATATATATATATATATATATATATATATATATATATATGTAGAATATATGTAGATTTATTTATTTTTTGTAAAAATTATTTAACTCTTTAAACATGCCACTGCCATTAGCTCCTTGGAGGGATTGCCTATATTTCAACCGCTCCTAAAACTGTGCTACAGAATTGAATGTGGTTTTGGCAATATATTATCTAATCCCAATCCCTCTCCATGTCACAGTTGTAATCGGCACATAGTTTGACTGGTATTACCGAGAGCGGAATTGTCCAAGTGTTGACAAAAACGCAAATCAATTTATTTAGATTGTTTTTATTAATCGGGTAGTAATAAACAGTACAGTTTTGTTTTTGTTTTTCCTTCTGTATTCATAGGGAATTTTTGCGTTTGCTCCGTTAAGTAGAATGGCGTTGCGTGAGAAGTAAAGCACTTGTTCATTAATAAGTTATTTTTCTGTTAAAGGTGCAATCCCACGTAGCTGGACAAAAAAAATCAACCTTTTCTTTTCTTTTAAACATTTCAACAAACTTATCCTCTTCCTTAAGTAATCTACCCATGCTTAAAGCACACATTTCACTTCTTTTGTTTCTCTGGCAATTGGTTACAAATTGCACTTTTTTTTTTGTTGGTCCCTCTGAGTTATTACCAATGAAGTGTTTTCTTTACTTTATTCCCACCCTGTCATGATCAAAGAACCAGTAAAGAGAACGAGAGAGAGCGCGCACGCTCTGGCTATGCAAACTCTTGTTGAACATACAGTGACATCAGACAAAAAGGAATAGCTAGAGGAAATCCAACAACTGCCAGTAACAAATTAACTTTAAAAAATGATCAAAAAAATTACTTGGGCATCAATCAACCAGATGTAGCACCTTAAGCAGGTCAAGTAGCATAAGAAGGATTGCCCTTTAAAGTAGAATACATTAAATATGTCGAACTGCCATACTGGTATGTTTGATTAGGAACAACCATAAGACGTTTCAACCATTCATAAATACGTAATGTTAATATGTAACCCAGCGCTTTCTATGCTCCCTGTATGTGTAAATAAATGCATTGTCGATTGCCAACCTCACAGCTCCGGTTGAGGCAGAAACATGATAAAAGGAATGCAAATAGTTGGTTTCAAGGTAAATATAGTAGATGCAATTGATGACGGAGCCTGGCTTTATATCTTGTGGTAATGTATGTTTGTATATACCGCCACCCAAAAATAGTTCCTGCACTCATTCTGTAACACAAATATTTTGTGTGCCATCTGTGGTATTGATGACTTGAATTGATATGGTATCAACTGACTTGGTAACATACAGTATGCAGCTTTGTTTTAGCAAAAGCTACTGGTTAGTCTGTGTTGGGGAAGGAAGTGTGGTAAGTAGTGCCTGCTTTCGTCACGCACAGCACTGGTAATGATGTAACAGGAGCTCTGCTCTCATGTTAGTAAAGTATGTAACTCTGTGGTTGATGTGTATTTATAGTGACTCATGACTACTCGGAGGGGGTGTTTTTATTTGGCAAATGAGTTATTGTTCAAAGTCCTGAACCCAAGGATCTTTTTACGTAGTGTAACACTGCAGCTCTGTATTCACTCAAGTCCAACAGGTATTAAATCTGTTGTCCACTTACATCTGTTAAGTCAACTGGTTTCACCAATATGTAATTTTATGTCATGCTTGTGTTCCTTTTACCTGGCACAATCAAGAAGCAATGTTAATATCTTAATCCAGATTTAAACTATTATTGCTTTATGCAAAGTGAGCATTTGGGCACTTGGTGTACATTTTTATGTTTACATTGTATCATTTAATCAAAAGTTTAATTTACAAATTACTTTTGGTTATAAAAGTATGTCCCAAAGATGTATGGAGCTGATATGTGTGATGCATATTTTTCCTAGTCCATTTAAGAAAGATTACACCTGAGGGTTCTGGGAATGTTATAGATATACAGGGATAAAGAAGGCCTTTATTATAATTGAATGTTTTATTATGCTAACATTATTCAAGATATACAAATATGTTTAAAAAATAAAAAAGACCTCAACTGTTGAGGTTTGTGGCAATTAATACTGTATCACCCATCAATAAAGATAGTGTACGGCTTTGTCCAATAAAAAAGACTTGGAACCACCTTAACTCCCCCCTATTTATTTTTAGGAGGTGGGTGAGAGACTTTCTTTTTAAATTCAGTTAAGGGCAGGGGTGTGCAAACTTTTCAGTCCGCGCCCGCCTGCCTGCTCTCTTCCCCCTGCTCGGCTCCAGCGTCAAATGACACATCGGGGTCATATGACGTCACGTGACCCCATGGTGGCATTTGGCGCATAGTTGCCATGGTAAGAGAAGTTAGGCAATTTAAATGCCTTGGGGTAAGTGCAGATCCTCTGTAACTGCAGCTCCCCTCCCCAGAAAATCTCACATCCCCCCTGAGTTAAGGTCTGTTCTCTGGCTTTTTATTCTAATGCTGTGATATTATTAGGATTCACTTTAAATGTTATTACAATCAAAAAACGAAGTGCCTTGTCACAAACTTTTCTGCACTTGGCAGTATTGCCTTCATTATAATTGAGACATGTTGATACCTATACCATACTGCGGTGTAGTCTGAGATCTATATGCCTACACTATTAACGAGAAAAGTAGTTGAATTGACAATATTTGGTCAATAGTTTGTGGTTTTACCATTTGTGGTATATATTACCAAGTGCTTTGTCTTGGAAGAGAATTGTTTAATTACTGTTTGCATCTTCCATGGACTACAACACCTACAAATGACGGCTTATGCAAAGTTTAAGGTTCTCCAACATCTGTTATCCCAACACTGCTGCATTAAAATAAAAACCTGCAGCATCGTACATTTGCACGCAATGGGTGGGTCCTCTGACCTCGAAAGAGGCTATAATTCACCATGAAGACAACCTGAAGGGCATGACTCGGCCTATCCTGCACTACTTCATCAATACTATTTGTATATATGGCTTTTTGTTAAGGGAGGTTGTGTGTGTGTGTCTTGCAGAGCAGATCATGGGACATTGATTTAAATAGCTATGAGGTGACTTCTAAATGAGATGATGGGCATGTAAATTGAATACACTGCTAGCATAGGTTCCTGTGAACCAACAGGTCGCCATCTGATATTTGGGGGTTGTAGAGCTGCATTTACCAAGTAGTCTTTAAGTACAAAGCACCAGCCTCACTAAACAAGGTATTCAAGACTTGAAGTACTGTACAGTGAAAACACGAAGTACAGGCAGTCCTCGGATATCCGACACAATGCGTTACTCAAAATGGCGTTGTAAAGCGAAACGTTGTAAAGCGAAACACGTTTTCCCATAGGAACACTGTTTAAATGAAAGGTTCCGTTCCTGAAGGCATTTTTAACACTAAAATACACCAAATATTGTATGCAGGCAATAAGATATGCAGCACACACATAAATTATATAGTATATATACTGTATAATATATATAATATAACATAATAAATAATATATTATATTGTATAATATAATATATAGTATAATATTATATATATATACGCTCTTACAACGCTGTGCAACGTTGTTTATGTGAATGTGTGTGTATATATATATATACACACACACATACACAACGTTGCAAAGCATCGTAAGAGCGTTGGATAAGCCATTTTGGCGTTGTAAAAATGAATATAGGTATGCATTGCATAGCGTTGGATAAGCCATTCGTTGTAAAGCGAAGCGTTGTAAAACGAGGACTGGCTGTACTGTTTTAAACATTTACAATAATTTGAGATGTGTAACTGCTCTTAGCAGAGATACAGTAAGACACACCTGGGAATATACTTTGCTGATGTATTCTATATGCTGCTTTTTATGTGAGGATATACTGTATGCATAATGAAGAAAGCTACAAAAACACCAGTGAGGAAACAGTCTGGAAGCAGTAAAGAAAAAAAAAATAACTTTCAAGCATATTTCCAAAGATATAAATGAAATTGTTGAAGTATACATTCAGGAAGAAAGCGAGTAGTAAATCCAATCTGAGTACAAGAAAAATAGTTTTGTGACAGGTTAGTGAGGCTGGTGCTTTAGTTGTTATCTTACTTCTACAGTCGACTTTACCTCATAATATTGCATCGCCTTAAAAATGCCAGTGTAGTTACATTGTGACATCTCAGAGTATCTGTAAGCATTTATTAGAGGTTACAAGAAAATACAGGTGTACTATTCATGTTGCCCATTATGTCAAGGTTCCCAAAGCAGAACGTTGGGCCTCTTTAACCTGTCATTTTCGTAGTCGTACATTTCTCATCATTCAGAGTTATCAGACTTAAAATAACCATTTGACTCCTGTTCGTAGAAACCGACTGCTAATTTTCAAAAACTGTTACCTTGGCAGTGGCTGGTTCTTCTGTTAGCGGGTTAACTGATAACACTAACCAAATTGGCAACTCTATACGCTTTGTTTCATTTGAGCACCTCATTTCAGCTTTTTTAATAACTTACAAGAGTAAACCTGTTCACCTCACATGTCCTCATTGTTGGATATAAAATTATTTGATCAAAATGTTTTATTATTCTATGCTATGTAATTCACAGTAATGAGTTATAGCAGAGACGTCTTTCACACAATTTGACAAGTTTTTAGTAAGATGCTTTAAAAAAAATGTTTGGGAAAAGAGAAGTATTGAAGTGTAATCAATCCTTGGATGTACCTGCGTGGAAGCGTATAGTAGGAAAGTCTTTAAGGAGTTTTAGTAGAGAGTGGTTGTTGAGATCTTCTCTCTACTCATGGATGAGTGAGTGATGCCAGAAGATGAGTGTAGAAATACCATTTCTTAGATCTTGGATATTATGTGGCAGTAACACAGCACTCATATGGCCGTTATTAAAAAAAAAACTGCTGCACAGTTGCAACTCTGCACTGCCTTTGTGTATGGACTGGCACCAGATGAGTGTTAGCTGCTCATACTGGTTTACTTGGTCTCATACTCCTATCTACACTGACAGATGCGCTCCACGGCCCATGATCCACCTAGGCACTTAGCACTGGAATGTATTGGATAGTTTTTTGAGCTCTCTTGTAACATCGTCGTCTTCCCTGCCATCTTGACAATTGCCACGATTTCACCTCCCACCCATTAAGCACCCGGTGCAGAGAGACCGTCAGAGGGTGGTGTAGATATACACAAAAACGATGACAAACAGATTTAACACCGTTCCTATAATTCCCAACATGGCTAGAATGGACTCCTCTTTCTCTTCTTTTTCCTCTTGCCTCTTCACTTCTGCTGCCGCTGCTGCAATGGCCGAGGTGACCATTTTCCCCACAAATGTCTTCAACAAGCCTCCAAAGACTATCTAGAAGAAAAGGGGGTGGAAGGATAACAAATGCATTTTGCTTCCAAAACAGCCATTGTAGAGCATATACTGCATATATAATGTACAACAGATGTGTTCGACTTCTATCCCCATCTATCAATTCTAGAAGAATATACTTAGAGTTATTCTACAAGTTGGGGAGAGTAGTTGGTAGGAAAAAAAAGTAATTAAAATACAATTGATATAGAATTAACGATCTTGCTATATACCTGAGGAAGAGGCTTTAAATAATTCTTACAGCTTATATATACATCATGTCCCATAAAGTATAATTTATGGCATAATGTTGTTTTTATTTATGTATAGAGGATAGAATGTTAAATGTGCGTTTTGTTTACTATTATAGGAAATCTACGGTAACAGGTTTAATGGTTTCTATGGAATCCCGGTAGTTTAGACCATCTAGCAGGAGTGAGTATGGTTTAAGGAGGGCATAGCAGGTCAGTTGTAGTGGAAAGACACAAAAGTGACATGTCCACTTACGCATGAGAGCAAGCATTCTTTCAAGTGGATACGTGCATACAGTCAGCCTATGTGTAATTGTTTTTAATGCATCTTCGTATGTCTTATAATGGACGTGGCTATTGACAAACTGATACATTGGTTGCTCTATAATCCATTTGTGTACTTGGAGTAGAATTGCCAATTAACCCTCTTCTATGCTGGAGGGTCTTTAAACATCGTGCTTTTCAGTGTGTGATTTCCCCTCCGGCACTGGAAGCGGAGGAATAAATCCTTTTGTCAAGAAGTGGATTGTGTATGCAAATTAGTGGTGGTTAGTAGATTAGAATAACTGTAAGTAGCATTAATTGCGCAATGCTTTTTATTTTGCATGCAGTTATTTTTTACCAGCTGTTTGTTGAATCAAGTGGCATCGGTAAATGTATATGCATAAATCTGTAAAAGCGCATGTGTATACACACACACACACACGTGTATTTAAGCATGTTTTTCTATGTCTCATTTTAAGAGCACATTTCTGTATTGTCAAATAGAACAAGGAGTTATATACAGGTAGGAATGAAACAAATCACCCATCAAGTGCAGGTTTCATACCAAGTGTAATGTTTCAGCGTTCCCTGAAAATACAATAGATTATACATAACCTCATGGTATGTGTTTGTAATTCAAATAAATTAGGCAGCATACATTGTCCTTGTTCTAATAGAAGACACCCTAGTACGACTCCATTTTCATGCAGACCGTTCTTTAGTGGGTTAAGTGAAAAGCTTGTAATCATTACACTCATCATTGCAATGTTTTGTGTCTCTGTATGCCGCCCTAGAATGTGCATATATCTCTTAAGTATCGATTTTGTCCCTTTGTGAACAAACAAGAATTCAAATAGGCTGTAAAAAAAGGAAGCTTTGTAACGGGAGATGTAAACTGTATGTACTTCTTTGTCTCCAACGCTGAGGGTAGAGTATTGCAGTTCAATCCACTAAAATGACGCGTATGATTTTCATTGCAATGCAATTAGGCTGTGGACTACCATGGTCAATACATACACAATAAAATATGTAATTGTTGAGTAATAGCAACTGTTCCTTACCCTACTCTGCATCAGGAGTACAGTGACATCAGGCATGCTTCTGTGTCCCCAACACAATGGAAAAACCAACCTTATATCTTCCTGCAGAGCTGCTTTGTGAACAGAGGGGATGGGTATATCGCACATGTACACATGCACTATTTCTCTTTTTTCCTTTCCCCTTTAATAATGGATGGCAAAGAGCAACAAAATTCATCGAGCCTCTATCTATCATTAATCCAATTAATCCAGACGCCGTGAAAAAGATGCTACACTCCTTATTGAGCCACAGCGTGAGAACTGCTTTCGAGAGGCTTTTCTTCAGTTCAGATCCAAGTTGTTTTTTCTGTTTTTCTCCCTTTTTTCCGTTCAGCAGGCAGTATCTGCTGGTTAGGGTTGTGTTTGGTTGTTTTTTACCATATAAAAGAGGTGTTTATTTTCCCGAGGGGTTCTCCACTTTCAGAATTTCCCTTAGAATAAGATTGTACGTTTCCCTTTCTTCCCAAATTCCTTATTCCTGGCAACATGCTTTAGCTCCAGATGTGCTAACCGTTGCACTCCATTATATTGCATGTCGGACAAGTGTAAGTAATGTGATCAGCGTGAGTGTTTCCTAGCACCGAGCGTGCTTCACACCTAAGCAGGCAGCGATGGCAAATGATTCCAAGACATCCTTCTGAACATTTCATAACTCAGCAGCCAACCCCAACAGAGGAACGGAAAGGCCGTGCTCGGAGTTGCATTACAGTAGCAAGCCGTGACATTGACTAAACACGCACCTGGCACTTGCTGAATAAAGAAGCTACAAGCTGCCCTCCCAGACAGTGAGTTGCATAACAATGCGCAGCAGCACCATTGTCAGGCCAGGCACATTTGAATCCTGCAAACATTCCAGCGAGTGGCTTGTGCAAGTAGGAGGGGGGCGGGAGTGAGCATTAACCCTACTCCAGGACTCTCTGAGGAACAGCTGCGTGACAAATGGTGACATTAGGGCACTGGAGCTGAAAAGCTGCTTCTACCTTTTTGTTTCTCCATGCTTTTGTTTTGACAGGCATATTGTTTTAGGGGAAGCACTGCCTCTTTTATAGTTTCTCCTCGCAGGCTCGCCACCCAAATCAGATGGGTCACAGTGCGTGCGTCATCAAGCTGTAACCAATGCTGATGGCTGGAGGGTAATGTCCCTCGAGCATCTGTTTATGGAAAGCAATTATTTGAGCTACCCTTCTGAAAATTAGAAAGTGGATGTGTATCTGTTTTCTTGCATCTGAATTTTGTTTGCAGGGTTTTTCTCCTGTTTTTGCTGATTCAGTGGGTAACCTAGCAATATAAAAATCTGGTAACCATGTTATACATTTGGGGGAGGGTGTATTTTATTAGAATTTCTAGGAGCTTTACTTCTAACCTACCACAATAAAGGTCATCTACAAATGCAGACAGTTGCAGTTGTCAAAATATTTTTATTATTGTGTATTTAGTTATACTGCCATATGAAACTGATGCTTTGTAAGAACTATGAAGGGCTGGATAATGGAGCATATTCTTTTGTCCATATCATTAAAAAAAACATGCTGCAGGAATTGTGTGGAATACATTTTGTAATTCTGAAATAATGTTTGGATTGTTGTTTCTGATGTCTACATGGGATGTCTACATGGTGTTTCTACGAGAGTCTGAATGGGTTCAAAAGCAAACATTACAAGCAACATAATTAAAATGGCAGTGAGCCGGACATATTGGAACAAAAAAATGACCATCCTTGGACAAAGATTCTTGACTGGATTCCAAGAAGTTTTTAAAAGATTAAAACAATGACCAAAAGTAAAATAGGAGGATAAAATCAGAAAATCTGTTGAAGCAACATGGAGAAGAGGCATGCAATCACAGTAGCTGGAAGATTGCTGTGAAGGCCTTCATGCAGCAGTGGATTCACGAGATCTGAAGATGTCACACGCACAAATCACCCAGGTGAACAACTTGGACGACAGCCTGTGTTGGAGTAGATGAATAAGAACTGCACCACGCAGGTAAGTTCCGTTTAGAAGAAGTGTATTACCAGCTTTTCGGTCCACACAGGAACCTTAGGGCAAAAGTCCTGTTATTTGTTAACTGATTATTTAATTTTCTGTATATCTGTAATATAATCGGTTATATTATTATTATTTTTTTCAGTGTGTGTGTATTTATTTGTAAAGCAGCAACATATTATGCAGTACTGGACAATGAGGGTTCAGAGATCTGATAATTTCATAAATAGAGCTACATACAAATAAGGACAAACATTCACAGATGGATAAAAAGAGAATGACGGCCCTGCTTCTGAGAGCTTGCAATTCATCGGGAATGAGGTACAATGTTGAAACAAAAGATAAAGTGGCTGCTCATTAGATGAAGGGGTATGCCTTCGGTTGTAGTATGGTCCAGCCAGAGCCCTGATCTGATTAAGGTTTGAGGCTGGGGATATTAGAGGGTGTTCCATTGTGTAGAAATTGGTCCAGCCTCACAGCTGGTCCCAATGGGGTTAGTGGGGGTGAGGGGGCAGTTGGATGTTGGAGGTATGCCAGATAGGCTTCCTTGAAGGTGAGTTTTCAGTGAGTTCTTAAATGTCAGTAAACTGGGGGAGAATCTGATGGTACGTGGAATGGAATTCCAGAGAGGGGAGAGTTGGATAAGGCAGAGGAATGGCAGATGATGTGAGCCGAACATAGGGGGCATTTAAGGATCTTTATGTGGGAATGAGGGTTGATATGTCTGGGTAGAGTCGTTGAGAGCATTGTAAGTGGAACCAGGGTTATACATTTTATTCTAGAGGCTATTGGAAGTCAATGTAGGGATTTGCATAGTAGAGCAGCAAAAGTGGAGAGGTGAGTTAGGTAGGTGAGTCTGGCAGCAGCATTTTGTATGGATTGGGTTTGGAATAGATGGACAAGGGGAATGACAACATGGAGAAGGTTGCAGTAGTCAAGGCGGGACAAGATGAGAGTGAATTTGGATTTTAGCTGTATCTAGAGCAAAATAATTGCCAAGATACGCCCTTTTTCGGAGGTGGAAACGGCAGATCTTAAGGAATGGAGAGAAGAGGTGTGTGTTCAAAAATATTGAATAATGCATGTTGTGACTGATCCTGTTTTACGTATTAACCTCTTACCACTCCGTTTTTTCATCAGGTATTTTTTTTGGACTTTAATAACAGAATTCAATCAGTAGGAACTGTTCCTAGTGTTCTTGGCGTCATGTCATCCATTGACATGCAACAATAATGCAGCCATGTCCTAAATGAAGAAGCTGCTGCCAATGATAAATCAAAGATGATGACGTCAGGGGAATTATCCATAAAACATAGTGGAACATTATGTACACATTTTACCACTAAGTAAAAATAAATATATGGTTTAAAGTACGTGATAAAAGTGGTATTCTGCTAGAATGCAGAACAGCATCTTAAAATGAGCAAGGTATAGTGTATATACTGTAGGCAACCCTAAAACCATCACACACAGCTGATTTTTCATTGAACATTGAAAAGTATTCCCTTGCAGCACACCAAAAATACGTATTTCATCAATGCCCTTAAACTCCCTCCACCTCAATAACAATAGATGTTGTCCTTACCGTGGCAAACTCCCATGAGGCTAGTAGGGTTATGGTACAGTACTTTGTATGTGTTTAGAAGATTAAAGTATACACTGATGATCACTGTACAGTGCAGCGTGATCATTTTCCATGAAGTGAACCTTTACCCTTCGGTCATGGAATCTTGAGACGAGTAGTTTACAGTAGAGTTGTGAAGGTTCAACACAGCCTGCTGATCCATTAATTACAATTCCAAAGCAGAGACACTGTACCTGATTTCAGTACAGTGTATTTGCTGATTATCTTAAATGTGCACATTTCTGTGGACCTTATTTTTAGGTTTTGTGTGATATCCATGTTTAGCAGCAATCTGAACTACGTACTTAGGTTAAGTATGTGACCTAAAATATGACTAATGGATGTACACTGCGAGGAAATTGTTTAAGAAACAAATGAGGAATTACTTAATGATCCCGAAGGATGATTCACTTTTAGTCTTTTTTTTTTTTTTCCTCTATTAAAAAATAGAGTATAACTTTTCTTCTATTCAAGGACGCTATCATTACTATCTACACTGATCCTAAATCCTCTCCTGGACTTACCTGTTCAGACCCCTCTAGCAGCAATGGCATTCTTCCCCTAGAGAGCACTGCATGTAAAAAGAAGTGCGTATTGACTTATGCCAAGATGAACAGCATTTATTAGCCAAGTCAATATGTCCTGAAAAAGATAATATACATCTTGATCATTAGGGCTAGTGCATAAAATATCAGTGTCTGCAATGCTGCATGTATCCATTACTCAAGAGTCCCACAAATCCTTTCTTTTTGGAGATATTTGTGTTCTGCTTACAGTCATCAGTTCCACTAAAGCTTTGTATCCCAGAATATCTCTTTAGCCTTAGGACGCAATGCTAGCGTTTGCTTCCTTCAAATAATTTCTCTTTGCGGTCATCTGAATTCTAAAGAGTCCCAGTTATCAACATATATTAGTAATGCAATATAGCAGTCACCCAGCCATGCAGCTCTTTCTCAACCATATTAAAGGTTTGTTTTGTAATTTAAGATCTTGGGCAGGTTTTAGAATTCGACCTGAAGGCACCATGGCCAGGTGCCAATATATACTGCATTTGTTATTTGCTAGGGCTCACCTGACTATCACAATAGTTAGAAAGTTGCTGTGATCATGGTTATCCCCCCAAAATATTTAATGGCAGTACTTTTCATGAGCTAGACAAAAGGCCCTCCAAAAAGTTAAATTATTGAATGAGACCAGAATCTATAGTTTGGTAAACTCTTCCAGGACTCTCAGTAATTAAAAACGTTATACTATCTTCACCTTCGCAAATGTCCCTCAAATGAGTAATAGCTCCCCTAAATCCGTGCCCATATACCACCTGTCACGAACAGCACAAAAGTAAGCACGTGAATTCGATATGCAACGAGGGTTATTACACATGAATACTGTAGCCATCTCGCCTTTCTCCTCTGCAAAGGTACCTCCAATGAGTTAATATTAACCCCTTACTCAATTGCAATGTTATCTACATGCTTCCACCACCCAAGAGATCTAAATATCTGTAATTAATAAATCTGCAAGGGTCTCAGGTCCCTGTTAATGATAGAAAAAAACTATGCATTTAACACACGAAAATCTGTTGTAGCAAAAGGTGTCCAACCTATGTAAATACTCTCTCCAGAGCATGCAATCCGTTAATTCAGAGCCCAAAGAATCACTTATTAAATGTTTATATATATATATATACACACACACACACACACACACACACACACACACACACACACACACACACACACACACACACACACACACACACACACACACACACACTACAAGAACATGCAATTATAAGAAATGCAGAGCCGTTTCTCAAATAAAAGGATTAAACCTTATACATTACTATATGTCATAGGTTTTCTCCCAGAGAGGTCACTGGTGAAAAAAGTGAGACTCGCGTGTTTTGGTCTAAACACACTTCTGTTGAAATCTGATTTTCATAATCTGTGCTAAGACTTGAATCCTATTTTTTTCCCCAATTGAAACAACGTAAACCCGCCCAGGTCATAAATCAGGTGCGAGATTGACAGTTTTATGACAGTTAAACTAACCCCTCAGTATATAAATGTACTCATAACTTTCCTTCTGTAATACTTACACACGTGAGCTACGTCAATAGCTTTAGGTGGTCACTACAGACGCAACTAGAATAATCACGACCGTCTTGCCCCTAAATTTGAGCAACAAATAGATATCTGTCCCTTATTACCTCTTAACCGTGCAGTGTGTGGTCTTGTTAAATGCCACGCTGTGACACAATTACAGATTTGTAACTCTTAGCAGATATAGTAGATGAGGTCACATGATATTCTCATTTTTAATAAAGCCCTTCAATGAGGGCATAACCTGGGGTTCACCTTTCTCTGGAATGTACCAGTAATTATTCAAAGTGTGAGCTTGCTTTAGGTCTGGTATAAGTCAGCTCTGCTTAGCGTTTATGACCTTCTAACCAACACATGTATCACTTTTAGTGGGCTATCCAGGATAGCCCTCCCCCAATTAAGTTCTGTTTGAAGCTCAGCACAGACCCATGACAAGTCTGGACCTGTTATAAACCCAATATATTGTATTTTTAAACCCAAATTGTACCCTCCACCACCATTTTAATGCTATGTAAAATCCTGTATTTGATATAAAGCTTTTTTTTATTTTTTATTAATGATATACAGAGTGGTTTTTCAGATGCGGGTTGGTTTTTGGCTAAAACACGAGCAAAGTAAACTTCAAATGGAAGGCCCTCCACTCAATTTTACACCTTGACCTCCTCCCGTGAGGTGAATTTTCTTTCTTTCTCTCCTTCATTTTCATAGGGAAGAACTCAAATATACCTACTTAAAAACATTAATAATATGCCCGGTCAATCAGTAGACTGGTAGGTAAGTAGTTTAAGGCTCCAAAATATACATCAGAATCCACAGGTTGGTGTGCTTATTTATTGTACGGAGTCCTTTTTAAATGTCATGCTTTTGTAGAAGTCCTGTTTGTTTAAATGGGTTGGAACGTCAACAGAGGTCATTATCTCTTCACAATTTTTTTTTTTATATATAAGTAGTACGTGTTGACAATATCTTTCAGTTGATGCCTTTCAATTGATCAAAAAAGCAAAGCTATCAAAATCAACAGCTTCATCGATAGTGTGTGCGTGCGTGCGTGTGTGTCTCTCATAACCTCAAATGGCTTCTCTTCATGTGTACTTGGTTACCCAGAGAGAACACGAATCCTGTGTAGTCAGTGCACAATGATAGATGGGGAACTTTTTTTTTTGTTCCATTTAAGTGATAATCTGTTACGTTTCTAAACTTGTCTAGGACCAATACAGCTACTACAATGGTGCACTTTGTCATGGGTGCGCAAACTTTTCAGTCTGCGCCCCCCTGCCTGCTCGCGCACCCCCCCTTACCTGTTGTCCGGCATCTTCTGACGTCATGTGACATGGCGCCACATTACCATGGCACCGCGTCACGTGGAAGCCAGCAGAGATCAGTTAAGGGAAGTTAGAGGCCTCGCACGCTCAGCATTTCATTTAAATGCCTTAGGGAAGAGCACGGGCCTCTGTAACCGCCGCACCCCCCAGTTTGTGCACCCCTGCCTTGAGTAATGCTTCGATGGTCTCGGACACAAGATGACTACGACTGCATAATATATGGTTAAGCAGAATAGAGTATGACAATGTACACAATGATTTAAAGCCTTTTCAGCATTGGGAACAAATCCAAAATGCATTGGGTGTTCCAGGGAGGTATAGTTGCGTGAGCCTACTTGTAAATTCTTCCAAGTATCCGTATTTGTAGAAGGATGTCTAAAAATGGATATTATTGTGGGTTGAAAACAGTGGCATAAAAACATTAATATTTTATATTTTTCAGTGCTTTCCAGATATTGGTTTCTTTAAAGCAGCAAATTCATGCTTGCCAGAACTGAAAGGTATAATGGAGCATGAAGACCCAGGTCTTACACCACGGGCTCCTGAGATTAAATCATCTTTACAGCAAGTGCCTGCATTCTTGTTGTTATGGTCTGGCTACCTTGTGGTAAAAAAGCACCACGTCAAAGGTTTTTTTGAGACTGATATGACCTGGCGGCAACATGCTGCACTGATGCCTTGTCTACCAGAATCTGACCTACATTTCAGCTCTATGTGAAATTTAGGAAATTATAGGGATTGGCTTTTTGTCCTATAGATAGATCACTGTTCACAATTTACTGTAAGACTACTTTTCAAACCAGGCCTTTTCAAAAACATAGTTGTTTCTGCCTAATGTAACTCTGATTTACTCAGGTTGTTGACAAAGGACAGGGCATAATACTGTTGGAACCAATTAAAAATGGACTGTTATTTGAAGATGACCAAATGATGACTGTGCGATATGCAGAGTAGAGGTTGTGACTTAATTCACCCCCTAAAACTGTCAGCTTGTGGATTAATAAAAGATCATGGATGGTGGACTTCAACGCTTGTTGATGAAGTGGGATCACATGTGAATTACATGTAACTTAATTGAAGCATTTGCCAGATTTAGTTTTATCCAAGCAGTCGTAAATCTTAGCTTTTGCTTGTGTTTTTTTGCTAAAAAAGGATTAATGCAAACATGAGGTCAGAATCGGCAAAGTACTCTTCTCTATTCTTACGTGCATGTCAGCGATGCCTTGTATGACAACCCTTTATCAGTGCTTATGCTAAATTATCAGCTTTACAGTATGTAGAACCAATCCCAAGGAACGCTTACATTTAAGCCTTCTGGGGAAAAACTACTACATTTTATTTACAACTTCTTCCTAAAAGCCTAATGAAAACCCACAGCTGCCTCATTGATCTCTTTAATTACCTCAGCCTATGGACTTCGGCAAAATATATTACTAGGGTGCAGCAGGCAGTAGAAGCTGATATTAAGAGGATTTCTTGTGCTGTTTGCAGTATTTGAATTTATTGGCTTAAAAGGAGGACAGCTTAACCTCTTCAGCATTAAATGAATATATTTTTATTTGTATAGGCTTTTCAAATCAAACCACCAGTTTAACATGGTTCCAAACGCACATACAATTATGGGTCTGCGCATGGGGGGGGGGGGGGGGGAAGATGAGCGGACAGGGGGAGGGCGGAGAAACAGACAAGGGGGAGTGGAGAGGAGGGAGCGGGAAATTTTACGCTCGGCCAACGCCGGGTGCCTGTCCTGTCCACTGCCCGTCCCCCTCCTGTCCACTGTCCGTCCCCCCCTCCTATCCACTGTCTGTCCCCCCCTCCTATCCACTGTCTGTCCCCCCCCTCCTGTCCACTGTCCCTCCCTCCCTCTGGGGGGTGGGAGAGGGGGAGCACAGAAATAGGGGGAGAGGAGGGAGCAGGAAATTTAAATCACGGACAACGCTGGGTCTCTCAGCTAGTATGTATTTATGTGTATATGTATATATGTATATATTTTTTTTTTGTCCTGGCAATGTATTTGTGAAATCCTCCATTATTTTGATCCCAAATAATTGGGGCTTTTTCTGCTTTGGAATTGCTGTTGTCTAGGGAATATGAGAGAGCACTTGTGAGCACATTCACATTTCTTAGACAGGTCTGCAACTCTGCCTTAGCTTACTCTCACCTAGCATACAGTGCTTCCACTGCAGCAAGGGATTCTGGGAAATGACATACAAATGAACACACTGTCACCTTTTGCCTAAAAAAAACATTTTTACATGGAACCCTTATAAGCTAATGCTCACGGTTAACACAGCTTTTAAGCACAGCATGGGATTATATGCAAAGCCAGAGAAACCACTCAGACTTTTTTTTTTTGTTTTGTTTTGAAAATGCAGTGAATCTTTACAAGATCGTAACAATACATAAATCATTTTTCAAAAGAAAAAAAACTGCGACCTGTACAACGGCGCAGTGCATAAACCATACATCTCTCATACATTTACTTTTATGAATATTTTCCCAAAAGTAAAAAAAACTGTGACGTGCACAACGGTGTAGTGCATTACCTATACATATCTCATGCATTTAGTTCAATACATGTCATACATACATCATCTTTATTTGCACAGAAAACGTGGGGGGGGGGGGGTGAGAAGGTGTTTAGTCCTCCTCAGGGCCATCAATGATCGAATAGTCTTTGAGTAGGCTGTGAATCAGCCTGCGACAGTCCTGTACCGACATCCTCTTCTTCCCCTTGGTCAAACTTTCCCTGGCGAATAGCAAAACGTCCTTGAAACACAGATGCCAACCGGTTTCGTTTGCGTCCTCTGTGTGTGTTCATGAAAAAAGTCAGTGGAACACCGAATAGTACATAATGTACTTTCTCGGTATACAATCTCTTAGTTCAGAGTCCAGAGTTCGCATCAAGGCCCGTGCAAAGGGGCAGTCCCAGAAGAGGTGAAAAACTGTTGCCTCCACTGGGTTGCACCTGTGGCAGTGCCTCACAAGGCCAAGTCTACTTTCGTACTTGTCGGCCCTCACGGAGAGTCCCATGTGTATGGCCCGCCATGCAATGTCCTTATGCTTGTTCGTTAGTCTTTTTGATGCCACATTCCTCCACACCGTTTCAAAAGTCCTGGGACCGACTGATGTCCTTTGCCCTGATCATTTTGTAAATGACTTTGGGCTTCCACAGATCTGGTTTTACTCCCTCCAGTTTGTTCTGCTTCACAAACTTCCTCACGTCCTTATAGAACCAGGGTTTGTGCCAGTTGTAAGGGGTGGAGCTGTTTCACCCCAGTGCTTTCCAGAGCGGCAGGAGTAGGAAGCGGGACATGGAGTAGCCAGAAGAGTCCTTGTCGCTGTCTTCCAGTGTGATTTGCACGCAGTTGCTTACAAAGAAAGCACGCAGCATAGTAGGGATGTCAGGGATTCCTTTACCCCTCTTGCGCAGCTCCTTGTACATCACTTTGCGCTTGCCCCTCTCTATCTTGGCTCCCTAGACGAAGCGGAACACTGCCATGGAGATTACTTGACAGGTTCTATTCAAAGGTGGCCTTGCCTGGGCCACGTTCTGCAGAACAGAAAGAATCTCGTTCTGCAGCACCAGTTTTTTTTTCCTCTATGGTGGGGGGTCTGTGGCGCCGTAGTCCAAATTGCTGCTTCACTTTGTACAGTTTTTCATTCAAGCTCTTCAGGGCTGCGCCATTGCTACACACAGCAAACCAAACACCCAGGATTTTGATAAGCTCTGCTCTGATGGGGAAGGGAAAGTGGTTGGCAGTCAGGTTTCAAAGCCCAAATAGCTTGGTCTCTGACTTCCCTCAGTTGACTTTTGCTCCTGAAGCTTTCCTGATGTCCTCACATGTCCGGACGAGCATCTTGCCGACCGGCTTTCTGTGCAGAAGATGGTGACTTCATCCATGTAGAGCGAGCACTTCATGTCTCTTGGGACCTTACGCGATGATCCCTCTGATCCCTGCGTCTTGTCTGATGCTGTGGGCAAAAAGCTCTATACAACCGACAAATAGGAGAGGTGAAAGAGGGCAGCCTTGCCTAACACCTGAGAGTACCATGAAGGGTTTAGTCTTCCATCCATTCACGATTGCCACACTGCAAATATTAAGGTACATCAGGTTAACATAAGAACAGAACTTCTCCCCCATCCTATACCCCCTCAGCACCCTGCCCATGAAATCGGGGGAGACATGGTCGAAGGCCTTCTCATGGTCCAAGCTGACCAGGGCCGTATGTTCATGATGGTCTTTGATGTAGTTGACTCTGTCTCTGATTAGGGCGAGGGTGTCTGAGATACTGTGGCCTGGTATGCCACACGTCTGGTCTGGGTGGATGATCTGTTGGATGACCTTCTTTAGTCTGTTTGCCAGTACTTTTGGTAGGATCTTGTAGTCCACATTCAGGAGCGAGATTGGGTGCCAGTTCTTGAGGTCGCACCGCTCCCCTTTCCGCTTGTACAAGAGCATCAGCATTCCTTCCCTTAGCGTTAGGGCATCATGCTCTCTGCTTCCATCTCCCTGTAAAGCTCGAGTAGGTCTGGGCCGATCAGGTCCCACAGCTTCGTCTATAACTCAGCTGGGATGCCATCTCCGCCCGGCGTCCTACCCGTCTTAAAGGATTTGGTTGCAGTGTGGAGCTCCTCCAGCATCAGGGGGACGTTCATGGCTGCTTTTCCTGCCGGGTTGATGGTATTTTAATCCATGACAGGAATTTGTCAGCTTGGTCTCTGTCTGATGCTTTTGGGGAGTAGAGGTCCTCGTAGAAATCTTTCACAACTCCCATGACTTCCTCCTTCCCCTGCTGCATGTTGCCATCTTTGTCTCGCAGCACCTTTAGGGGCGTGTGGGCGAAGTGGAGTTTCTTGAAGAAAAAGGTGTTGCATTTCTCGCCCTTCTCCAGATTCTCCTCTTTTGTACGGAGGATGGTTCGTCTAGATTCCTCATCAAAGTACCTTTGCAGGCTCTCTTTTGTCTCTTCCAAGTCCTCATCCACAGCGTCTGAAGTCGTGCAAGGATTGCAGCTTGCGCTGCAGGCCCCCGAACTCCCCCTTTCTCTCACGACCGGCGTCTGCCTTTTGCCTGCAGGAAGCAGCTGATCCTTATCTTCGTGAATTCCCACCACTCTGCACTTCTGGGGACACAGTCCTTTTCCTCTCTTAATGCTGTGTATGCAGTTCTCAGCTTCTCCACAATCTATTCTCTTTCCAGCAGGGCAGAGTTCAGCTTCCAGGATCCTGGCCCTGAGGGGAAACCTCTCAGACACCCCTGGAAGTAAATGGCCCTGTGGCCAGAGAAGTGTACTGCGACCATAGAGTGCTGTCTGTGCTGTACTGGCTTGGTGGTGAGCAGGAAGTCAATCCGAGAACGCACAGTCGTTCGGGTGGCACCAAGAGTAGTTTACGGCGCCTGCTCCCATGGATCCCACCACGTCCTTCAAGGATGCCTCCCTGATAATCGCCATGAGTAGTCTTGACGTCCCATCCATCTTTGATGTGCTGGGGACGCGCCCTCCCGCCTCAATCGTGCAGTTGCAATCCCCGAATATCACCACTGCCCTGGAGGTTGCAAGCCAAGGCCGCAGGTGCTGGAATAGTTCCAAGTGCTCATTTTTGCGGGAAGGGGCATACACATTAATGAATTAATGAGCCTAACCTGCTCCCCTGCCCACGAACCGTGTACAAGAAGTCTGCCGCAGACGAGTTCGTGGACAGAATCAGTGAAACATCCCCCCACGATCAAAACAGCTACACCCGCGCTCCTGCACCTGTTTCCCCCCCCCCCCCAGACCAGTAGGAGGGGCCGTGAGACCACTGCCCGCTCAGATGCCTGTAGGACCGAGAAAAAGGTAAGGCACATTCCTGCAGCATATACTGTACACATCGCATTTCTGTAAAAAAAGGAAGATTAGTATATTGACTCGCATCCGCTCCCCTATGCTCCTTACGTTAATGGAGAAAATGTTAAGACGCCATTAGTTTGGGGATAAATTGTTAGACAGACATGCAGTGATACTGGCTACCATACTCACTGGCCTGAGTGGACGTGCTGGTTTCCCCGAACAGCCCACTCAGCAGTTCTATGGTGTGATCGAAGTTCTCGCTGAGGAAGACCTCTGCCACGCCTGTATTATATCCTCCACGTTTCCTCCTTCCTCTGCAGGTGGCTGTTCTAAGATGGCCACCTTCTCTTCTAAACTGGCTGCCACCTGCATCTCTGCTTTTAAGCACAGCCTGGGATTATATGCATAGCCAGAGAAGGTTTGCAGACCTGTCTAAGACATGTGAATGTGCTTGCAAGTGATCTTATTATTTGCTATACGGTGGAGGTTTCTTGTTGCCTTTTTCACCCACCATAACTTACAATGTGTATGGTAAACCTACCCAGCCTTGAAAATTGCAAAGCCAGTACAACCAACCTCACACTGAGACCCATCAAGGTCAAAACATCTGCGGGTGGTTTCTCTGGCTTTGCATATAATCCCATGCTTAGCTTAAAAGCAGTGTTAACAGCGAGCATTAGCTTATAAGGGTTCCATGTAAAATGATTTTCAGGCAAAAGGTGAGTGTTCTCATTTGCATGTCTTTTCCCAGAATCCCTTGCTGCAGTGGAAGCACTGTATGCTAGGTGATAATGGTGAAAGGCAGGGTTGCAGACCTGTCTAAGACAGGTGAATGTGCTCTCAAGTGATCTTTTTAATTTCTGTATGTACGTACAGTTGGGTCCGAAAATAATTGGACACTGATGCAAGTTTGTTTATTTCGGCTGTATACCAAAATAAATTCAAGTTACAGTTAAATAATGAATATGGGCTTAAGTGCAGTCTATCAGCTTTAATTTGAGGGTATTCACATCCAAATTGGAGGAAGGGTTTAGGAATTAAATCTCTTTAATATGTAGCCCCCTCTTTTTCAAGGGACCAAAAGTAATTGGACAATTGACTCAAAAGCTGTTTCATGGACAGGTGTGGGCTATTCCTTCGTTATTTCATCAATTAAGCAGGTAAAAGGTCTGGAGTTGATTCCAGGTGTTGCATTCACATTTAGAAGCTGTTGCTGTGAACACACAACATGTGGTCAAATGAGCTCTCAATGCAAGTGAAACAGGACATCCTTAGGCTGCAAAAAAAGAAAATCCATCAGAGATAGCAGGAACATTAGGAGTGGCCAAATCAACAGTTTGGTACATTCTGAGAAAAAAAGAATGCACTGGTGAGCTCTGCAACACAAAAAGTCCTGGACGTCCATGGAAGACAACAGTAGTGGATGATCGTAGGATCCTTTCCATGGTAAAGAAAAACCCCTTCACAACATCCAGCCAAGGGAAGAACACTCTCCTGGAGGTAGGCATATCATTATCCAAGTGTTCCATAAAGAGAAGACTTCACAAGAGCAAATACAGAGGGTTCACCACAAGGTGCAAACCATTCATACGCCTCAAGAATAGAAAGGCCAGATTAGACTTTGCTAAACAATATCTAAAAAAAAAGCCATCCCAGTTCTGGAACAGCTTTCTTTGGACAGATTAAACTAAAATCAACCTGTACCAGAAAGGTGGGAAGAAAAAAGTATGGAGAAGGTTTGGAATGGCTCATGATCCGAAGCATACCACATCATCTATAAAACATGGTGGAGGCAGTGTGATGGCATGGGCATGCATGGCTTACAATGGCACTGGGTCACTAGTGTTTATTCATGATGTGACAGAAGACAGAAGCAGCCGGATGAATTCTGAAGTGTATAGGGATATATTGCCTGCTCAGATTCAGCCAAATTCAGCGAAGTTGATTGGAAGGCGCTTCACTTTACAGATGGACAATGACCCAAAACATACTGCGAAAGCAACACAGGAGTTTTTTAAGGCAAAGAAGTTGAATATTCTGCAATGCCCGAGTCAATCACCTGATCTCAACCCGATCGAGCATGCATTTCACTTGCTGAAGACAAAACTTAAGGCAGAAAGACCCACGAACAAATAACTGAAGACAGCTGCGGTAAAGGCCTGGCAAAGCATCACAAAGGAGGAAACCCAGCGTTTGGTGATGTCCATGCGTTTCAGATTTCAAGCAGTCATTATAACAAAGAAATATTGATACCGGGCGCTTCTAATAGTGAAATTAATAAATGTGATGAAAATATATAATATAATAACGGTTAACCTCAAATTTTATATATATATATATATATATATATATATATATATATATATATATATATATATATATATACACAGTGTTCGACAAACCTATACATTTGCTCGCCCCGGGCGAGTGGATTTAACCCCCGGGCGAGTAAATATTGGCCCAAGCAGCACACGTTTGGTACTAGGTGGCGAGTAGATTTTTTTTGTGTGGCGAGTAGATTTTTTGGTGATTTGTCAACCACTGTATATATATGTAGTGAATTAAATAACCTTCACCAAAAACCGTGGTACATAAAAGTGAATTGTGAAATACAAATGAATAAACAGCAGCTCTACACCCTTAAAGGACTGTCCAGGTCCAGAAATCTTGCGTTGTCTTCCAGGTGAGGGGAGCGCTCAAATTCTCAAGATGATATACAGGGAAAAAATGGAAAATACAATAGTGCAGACTGTATAAAATATATGTGCAAACAGTAGTCTCTAAATAGGTCTCACTCACAATGAATCAAAATGTTATAGACGTATATGATGGATCTCTGATACGTCTATAACATTTTGATTCATTGTGAGTGAGACCTATTTAGAGACTATTGTTTGCACATATATTTTATACAGTCTGCACTATTGTATTTTTCAAGCAGTCATTGCCTGCAAAGGATTCTCGACAAAGTATTACACATTAACATTTTATTTATGATTGTGTTAATTTGTCCAATTACATTTGAGCCCCTGAAATAAGGGGACTGTGTATGAAAATGGTTGCAATTCCTAAAAGTTTCATACGATATTTTTGTTCAACCCCTTGAATTAAAGCTGAAAGTCTGCACTTCTATTGCATCTCTGATGTTTCATTTCAAATCCATTGTGGTGGTGTACAGAGCCAAAATTATGAAAATTGTCAGTGTCCAATTATTTCCGGACCTAACTGTATGTATGTTTGTATGCAATAAAGAATATCACTTGTGAACAAATTCACATGTCTCAGACAGGTCTGCATCCCTGCAGATATACATACATACATACATACATACATACATACACGCGTGTATTAGGAATGTACCGGGTCCACACAGATATTGCCCGCACATAATACACGTGCACATAATACATACACACCTGGTAACCCCCTACTTCAAATCTACATCTTTAAAAAAATATTAAAATAAAAAGACAAGAAATGCAACCTGCTTTAATGTAGTCAAAAATAATTTGCTGAGATTGAGGGTGTTATATAGGCAACACCAACTCGCAAATGTTTCCAAACTTTGAAAGCTAGTGTAGATTATGGAGTCTGCAGAAGTGCAAATTAGAAGATAATCAGGATCCATCAAGAAGCTTCACAAGATTATCAACCGGGCTGCTTAATATTCTGCAAGCCACATTCTGGATATCACAGTGCTTCATGTTAATTCAATAGGCGTGCTGCAGAAGCGCCTCTGGTTGTAATGAATCTTGTGGTTTGAAATAACAATGAAATTGGGAAAGCTGGCATGGAATAGATTGAAGCTCAACGCTAATCTCTCTGAACCCCAGCAAGGCCATGTTTTGGGGATAGTCAATCCATATTACACCTGTATGTGAAATTAATGCATATACCTGTGTTTGCAGATTTATTGATGGAACTGGTAGGGTGAAGGTTAAGAATCACAATCTTATTTTTGCGCCAAGTAGAAGTTCCTTCTGTACCAGTTAAAATATTTGCTATCCTGAATTGCTTAAAAAATATGCAAAACAATTGCCACGTATAATATTTTTGCTTTGGGTCGGGTTGTTGCTGACCCATTCAGCCTACGTCTGCGTTGCCCCAAAGACGGACGTCTGAAAGGGTTCCCCAAAAACTGCTCCCCTCTGCACAGAACCAGCGTGCTAAAGGTTAACTTCTGTGATTTCTTGCTGCAATGTTTCTTCAGCCCTACCCCCTGTAGTGTTTGACTGGCCAAAGGAATATCCAAGCCAAACTGAATTCATTCAGGATCCCTTCAGTCAACATTTGCAGCCCCAAAGGCAGACAGCCAAGTCAGCGACATAGCGTCATCCATTTGCTGCCGTTCACTGCTCGGTTAATGGCAGGGATGCCACCATTCCAACTTTGACCTGGAGACTACAGGTTTTGCAAGGTAGTTACGGGTTGAGATATGAAATCTCTGGGTTACTGCAGGGCCCTCTGGAATGTTCGATGCGGGTCCTCGGCTCTTGCCTTCTCCGGCAATGGTATCTCCCCCTGTCTTTCTTTCCAGAGTTTGTGTCAGTACTTTTTTTGTTCTATGTTTTTTAATCAATAAACCTTTTTGTTCATGATCCCCTATCTCCTTTTGTGGATGAGCAGTGCACCGGCATTTTTCTCTTGTGGAATCTGCATCTCCCCCTGCATGATCCCGTCGTGATGGCTCCGGGACTTAAAATGGCATCGCCATGACATGACGTTGCTGCAACGTCATGGCAACGTGGCGCCACAGGGCGTCCCTTTGTCATGGAAATGTGACGCATGGCGCTGTGACGTCCCATTGTCATGGCAGCACGACACTATTTGATGTCACGGAGCCATCTTGACTGGACCATGCAGGGGGCGATGCCGCCGGATCATGCCGCCGCCTGAGAAGGTAAGAGTTAAATAGATAAATTAAACCCTATATAGAAAGTCTCCGGGTTATTATTCATCAGAAGGTGGCATCCCTCGTTACTGGGATGGGTCAAGTCTTCAAACACAACACATTGCGCGTCTGTCCTACCTCTTCTAACACAATTTTGACCTTGTCTATAGCTGTTACATAGGGCCATAATCATACATTAACTGTCCTTGAAATGTCTGTAAATTTCATGTATTACCACTGTTCATTTAATGCAATCATGTATTATCATAACTCTGTGGCCAGGCCATAAAACGAGAGGTAAATCTCGATGTATTACTTCCTGGTAATATAATGGGAAAAGCTGCACACCACAATGAATAGAAAAAAATACTTGCAAAGACCGGTGCTCCTGGTTCAGGGATATCTGCCTAAAAAGATCCAGTACATGGAGAAAGATGAATGATCCAGGGCAACTTCGGATTTTTCACAAGGAAATTTAATCAGCAAAAAACACACGTGTGTTTTTGCTGATTAAATTTCGTTTTGAAAAATCCGAAGTTGCCCTGGATCATTCATCTTGCTCCATTTACTTCCTGGTAAAACATTTTAGGATAAATAAATAACTTGTTACAGTGAAATTAAAGCACCAAGACAATAGAAGGACTTCTATACAGTGTTACTGTATGGCTCTGAATTAAAAACATTGAAGATTTAGGCCTAAAAGCTTAATTTTAATGAAGCACAAATAATAAATCACATGACCTACAGCCAGGGGTGTGCAGACGTTTTGCCCTTCACCCCCCTGCTAGCTTTCCCCCACTGCTCACACCCCTTCTCAAGCGTCAAATGATGCCGCAGGGGTCATCACGTGACCCCATAGTGTCATTTGATGCCCAGTTACCATGGCGACGTGTCCGTCGTTGTCAATGTAAGGGTACTTAGAAGCCATGCGCTGTCCCCCAGCATTTAATTTAAATGCTTTGGGGAAGAGTGCGGGGCCTCTAAGTGCCACGCCCCGCCCCACCCCCCCAAGAAAATCCAGCACGCCCCAAGTTTGGGCACCCCTGACCTACACAATGCTTATTGGGTTTTCTCTTGGTGAGGAATGGATGCAGCAATTCCAAACGTACAGTGATGATGACGGAGTTATAAACTACTTTACAATGATGGCCCCAGTTTTAAGAAGCCCCAGAATGATTTTTCACTAATATTTCTCTCACACAAAACTCATGAAATAAAAAGTCGCCTTTTTCTGTTTTTCTATGTATGATTTTATTTATATTGCGCCAACAGTCTAAGCAAGGTAAATAAAGTGCAAACAATGGGGAGAAGCGCAACAGGTCAATGACAAATCTGTGAATCTTACTGATCTGAAGTCCGTCTCGTTTTTTATGGAGGGGGGGGGGAGGGAATCATCAGACTGGAGTCTCGGTGATGAAATAACAAACGTTCTGTTCATTGCTCTCTCTTGGTTCATAACACCCAAATCTCTCAGATTTTGGTTCTTTAGAGCTTAACACCTCTGCTGAAGGATTTTTTCATGTAAAGTGTCAAAGTAAAGAAAATGAAAAGAAAATGCGTAAAATAAAAAAAAGTTTTTAAACGTCAATGGAACTACTGTACTACTTTTGTGAAGATCAGATTGGATCTACATTACTACAGTGAGCTGTTTTCGCTGTTAATCTTATTCTGCTTCCACATGGGTGAAATAGAACTATTCTGCCCAGTGAGAAGGGATTGATTTATGTGATAACCAGGAGGTCTTGGAATCCTGTTGATCAGAGGTCATTCTGTTCATTATGGCTGACATTTCAGCATTTACACCGCATGAAAATAGATTTAATAAAGCAGCAGAGGCGTCGATGCCTTATTTTTTTTTTATTTTTTTTTTTTTAAAGGCGCAATCCCTTATTTATTTTTGACACACAAGAAACCAAGTGCTTGAAACTATCATTATTTCTTAACCTTAGAATATGTATTGTGTGCATTGATTCATTAGATGGCAGCACTACTATTTCTTAGGGGGAAATGTCAGCTATGCTTTTCTATCCTCCAATATCTAGATCGAAAGCATGTATATATACACAATGCTCGATAGAAAGCAAGTCATTTGTTCTTAACATGAAAAGGTTTACTTAAATGGTGGCAAACTGTTTTTGAAAAGGGAGTACTGGGGATTCATCTGATTCATCTCAAAGTTGATTGTGAGTGTTGCTGACTGAGTGCTTATTTAGTGAGATTTGATCAATATGATTAACCCCTCTGAAGAGGACTCACGGTTTATCTTTTACTGTTACAGTATAAACATGCAATATGCCGATATTTAAAATTCACGGGTCATGTCCGACGATTATAGTGACATACAAAAGGGATATTGCTACTGTTGTGACTGCGGGCCACTTTTTTTTTTTTTTTTTTTTGGCATCTATCTTCTGTGCATTCTCCCATTTCCTTACACCTGGAGCTTTCAGACATGTCTACAACAATTTTTATGTGCAAGTCTTTCAATTTTGCTAGATATATTTTTACATTGAGTGTTCTATTCTGTCGTTGGCCTACATTGACATAATTTATATTACAAACACTGTTGTAGTTGGAAAAATAATACACAATTGAAATTTTTGATTTATAGTGGCTTTGGTTTAGTCATTTGGAATTCAAGCGATTTATTGTACTTGTAAGTTGTTCGGTTATAAATTTCATATATTAATGTTGAATAAAACAGGTTTGACGCCTGTTACAGAAAAAAAATGTCTTCAGTAGCTGGCAGTTTTTTTGCACTTGCAAAGCTGTAAGATAGACATACGAGACAAGCCAGCAAAGTATTTGTGAAGTCCATATTGGCCTGTGTTGCAGCTGGTGCACCAATTTGCATGAACTAAACTAATTTTACAATGCATGCGCCTGCATCTACAGAAGAAGCAGTCATAAGTGTTTGAAGAGCTGCTCCTGTTGAAAGGTGCAGGCAGCGTTACTCTAACATTTTAGAAGTCTGAATCATTTGAGTGATCATATTTAATACTCACGGTGATGATCCAAATTAATCTAGTGGTTGTACCACAAGTCACATGCTTACATCTACCCTTCTATTGTCTTGCTTAATTATGAATAATGGGCGTATCCTTTTTTTTTTTTTTTTTTTTTTCCCCCCATACCTTCCGCATCAAGCGGAGGCTTAAAAACCATGTATGCAACACCATTGTTGGGGTCTGGTGCACCATCAGTGACACTAACCACAGGCTGTGAACCCATGCCAAGCATAGAGCATAGCTTTTTGCAGTCTAGTTTTCCTTAAATGTAAAGACAACTGAATAAAGATAGATTTCTGGTCCCGAGGAGCTGCTTGGATTAGTGTTTTAGACAGAGGGCATAGACCTTTTCTATTTCAAAAGTTTATTTTTTTTTTTGTTTCTTTTTTTCCCAATAAATTAATTTCAGTGGGCCTTTTTTTTTCTTTCTTTTTTTTTCTACACAAACAGTTTTTTCAGCGTGACTTAATATGCTGAGCAATCGAGGTTAGTGCCCAAATGTAATAAAAAGAGGTAGGCCTAAGGCTGCTTCGCGAATACAAATGCATTGTTGCCGTCATCGACGGCGAAACCAAGTGACAGTGCTACCAAAAATCTGGTAGTCACTGTTATTTTATTTTTTTCAGCAACGTTCTCCCCTTTTGGCCAATCAGAGAGCTTCTCCGTCCCTCTGCCTTCCCCCTTTCTGACGTCACTGGCCGTGTAGCCAGCGACGTAGTCTAATCTCAAATTACAACTATCGCAACGCTGATGGGTGACGTCATTGGTCCCATCGCCGGCGGTATAAGCGCAGCCTAAGGAAGAAATGTCAGCCACGGTTTTTTTCTATATTGGTGTGTGGCAGGGGCCAGATCCCCTTGTCTCGAACTTGATATTAGCAATATTATCCTTCATCTGTGTTGGATATAATTTTTACTTCTGTATGCACATTGATTGTTGCCTAATTTGATCCAGATTGCTTTGTAAACTAGAGCAGGATTTCTGATGGGGAGGAGTTTTACCTTTTTGTCTAGTATTTTCTAAAGTTTAAAAAAAATATTTGCTACAGTAGATCATTATATGCGCGTGTTTTTGTTAATCACACCTTTGTATAGACTATTTTGTGGCATTGCCTTCTGTTATTTTGTATCCCTAATTTTAACATCAAGGATTTAAACTCTGCTGCACAGATTTTATTTTCCATGCTCTTCTCATCTGTTCATGAGAAATAATTTGTGGTTTTCAAATTAAGTCTGATCAAAAAAGTTGTCACTCACAAAATGAATGTATATGTGAGGCCTGGGTGTTGAATTGGCTATATAAAGTCAAACTAAAAAGGAAATGGGCACTTATGCTTAGGTTTATTTATTAGTGATAGTCTAGACTGTCATTAGTATTTTATGACGGCAAGAAAAAAGTAGCTGCTCCCATAAACCTCAATAATTTGATGGAAAAAGTCCCATTGCGACTGCCACTAGACATCGACTGAGCCTCAGGGAACCCAAGTGTTGGATGAGCTAGACATACAGTAGGAAAAACCCATGACAACAAGTCGTGATATATAAATTTAAAATGCAGCAGAGCATAAAACGTGTGGAACTGACATGATAGCCAGAAGCATACAGACCGTATTCATATGTTTGGAAAGGTGCAGTGAAGAGGACTGGGAAAGCCTGCAGTGTTGAATTATTTAGCAGCAGTGGGAGGAGAAGCAGAGCCCTTTAGGAAATGCAATACCTGAACTCCTTGATGTCTATAGCAACTGAACAGAGTTTAAAGATTTTAATTAGAAATGAGCATACTGTGTATTGTACGGAGCTATAGGCCTGTGGTTTCATAATGCAGCTACTATACCTTTCTCTTTGGCCCCTTTTTGTTACTCATTGAAGTGCCCCCGCTGTGCCTGCCTATTATACATCTCAGAAATGTTAATGAGTTTCTTTAAAATTAACAACACAGCAATGCTCGTGGGTTCTGGCCTCTGAGCTCTATTCTGTTCAAACAAGACAGATTGTCAAAGCTCAATAATTAAAAAAGGTTATCTACGAGTCTTCAATCTTCAAACATAAGCCTTCAAATATAACTGGTGAATCCAGCATCATTATTATTTTGACTCGTGCTACAGTGTTGGTGAGGAAACCTCTTTTGTGCGGTTTGAATGTAACCAGGTTGCCGTCCTTATCCAATTAAGCTGTATTCAAAATGTTAAACGATTTGGAAAACGAAGTTAGTGCTGCTCAATATTATCCATTTAACGGCCCATTAAGTTTGCTTCTCCTTTCTTCATACATCCTGGAACATTGTGGGGGGAGGTGGATTTAAGGGAAAGAAACAAACTATTGTTGCCTTTATCTACCTTTTCCCACCATTTTTTTTTCTTCAAGCCACATGAATCAATGAAATCCCTGTGGCTCTTAAAGCAAGGTACTGTATATATAATGTGCATGAGGTAAGACAAACTGTGTACTACACTTGAACTAGTCAAAGCAATAGTTTACACGTGCAATAAAGGTTCTGCATACAGTATTATACACCGTAATGGTTCAGACACGCCATAATGGAACTTTTTTTAAATTATTTTTTCCAGGCCTTTTCTCATAAACTTGCAAATAAAGAAAATTGATTCTTCAGATTAGTATTGTAGTCATTTTAAATCCTTTTTTTTTTTTTCAGCTTTCAAAATTCGGTCTTTAATATTTTATGAAGCACACAGCCAGGGGAAGGAGGGGAAAAAACCACTGAGCAGAGCTGCTCCGGTATTAGGCTGGAAAGTGTGTTCAAAGTAGAAACTTCAATTTCGTAGTTTTCTTATGTCGCCAATCGCTGTTGGATTTATGTGCCTTTGGCTTCCAAAGATTAGTGACAACAACGTAGTCACTCCTATAGCCTAGAACAGGGGTGGCCAACTCCAATCTTCAAGGACTACTAACAGGTCAGGTTTTAAGGATATCCCTGCTTCAGCACAGGTGGCTAGCAGTGACTCAGCCACATGTGCTAAAGCAGGGATATCCATAATACCTGGCCTGTTGATGACCCTTGAGGACTAGAGTTGACCACCCCTGGCCTAGAAAGTAGTAGTTTTAATGTCTAATACAGTAATGATCTTTCGCACAATTGACTTTGGTTTATTTCTTTTAATGCACCCACCTTGGTTCCTATCGCTGGGGGCTCATTGCACCCACATGGTAGCTACCATAAAAGATCTCTTGGTTGTGATCCCAGAAGTCGGGCGGCTCGGGTACTGCCGATCATCCAACAGTAAAAGAGTTACAAAAATAAATTGTGGCTTGATGTAGCTGTTCCAGGAGCCTTATCACTTCTCAGTCAGGGTGCCAGCCACTCAGGAAGTGGAAGGAGTAACATGCTTATATCATATAAATACCTTACATTTTGCTTCACTTTTAGTCTCTTGGCTGCAGTTTTACCAGCGGCCTATGGAATATAATACCTGCCGACCCTTGTGACTTGGCTCGTATTTAATAAGCAGTGCTATTCCATAACACCTTCCGGAGCTGAAGGCACCTTACAGTCCACTTTACTGGAGTGGGTTGCGAGGTGTATTCTTGCAATGGAAGGTGCCTTATGTAATAGCATTGCTTGGTAAATATGAGCCTTTCTATAAACCAGAGTGGTATTCATTGTTCGTCTATTATTTTATTATATAACCGTTAACTCTTATACATATTGCATAGATATTGGGGAAAGTAATCTGACTGAATTAATAAACCAAAATGTCATGATGTGCAGCGAGACCTAACAGGAAGGCTTTAGGTGTCTAACTGGCTGTCTACATTCTCTTCCATGAAGGAATTGACTGGGACAAAAGGCAGCACCGCGGTTGGAAAATTGTAGATGAGAAAAGATCGGTGGTATGCCGAGGGAATGTGAGACTTCCCAAAATCAGCCTGAAGAATAGTTCATTCTCTGAGACACAAATAGAAATCAGAATGCTAGTCTTAAATGTCAGGCATTTTGTTGACCAAGTGCTAAAAATAAAACAGTCCATGCAATAAATCGGTACGTACGTCTGTAATCTGTTTCTTTTATATGACGTTGTTGCCGTTTGAAGTGCATTACGTGCTAATGGTGCACAAGAACAAATAACCCATATGCTGTAAATGCTTAATCTAAACAAACCCATGGAAGCTCTGCATATACTTTCAGGGCAAAATCCTAATTTAATGGGAATAGTAGCAGAAACTGAAAAGGTATCCTGTCTAATTAGAAAGTGTTAAATCCTCAAGATCTAAGTCACCAAGGGAATATATTTTACTTGTTATCTTCAGCACAAGAAGTCTGTTTTAAAGGCGCAACCCACTTGCTTGACCTTTAAATACCAATTGACCACCTTCTAAGAATGGTGCACTCATACACAAGCCAAACTGGAACTAATAATATTGATATGTTTTAATAAGTTAAAGCTAAATGATGCCTTGGAAGGAAAACCCCATTTAACTTCTCAAATGCAGGAATAGTTTATATTGGTATACAGCAGTACAACAGGTTGCATTATTGAAGGGTACTCCCATTGAAGTCAATAGGATTCTCCATGCACTAGGGCTCCCCGAAGTCACGTTTGCAGTTTAATGAATAATCCAGGGGTTTCCAACTTTTTTTGGTTAAAGAACCCTGTAATTATATTGTGAAAGTCTGCGGAACCCCAACACTCATTAATAGCGCGTCTGAGATCAGATGCATTGTACATTCTTCTGTATTTGATAAGATTTTCAAATGACCTGAAAATTGCAGGAACCCTTTTAGGGGGAAGCCCGGTGAACCCAATGGTTCCTATGAACCCTGGTTGAAAAACACTGGAATAAAATCTAAAATCCAACTGTTCAGGGAAATCATTCCTGCAACTAACATTTTATTCAGCGAAGAGACACTTAAAGTGGCATTGTCTTGATTCCCTTGTTCTGCTACTGCAGGCCTGCACAACTCCAGTCTTCGAGAGCCGCAAACAGGCCAGGTTTTCAGGATACCCCATCTTCAGCACAGCTGGCTCAATTAGTGGCTCAGTATGACTGAGCCACTAATTGAGCTAGCTGTGCTGAAGTAGGGATATCCTGAAAACCTGGCCTGTTTGTGGCCCTCGGGGACTGGAGTTGTGCAGGCCTGTGCTACTGTATGTAATATTACCTACATTTACGTGTGTAGTTTTTCTTGTTTTTGCTATTCCGTTAGACATAATACTTCTGTCGAAGCCATTGATTGAGAAGTGCCAGAGGGACTGTGGGAATCAGCACGCAAAGGCTTAAGGCGTAACCTGTTCCATTGGCACTTTGCCTTTAGGAGGAATGTTTATCATTATTTTGGCTTACATATTTGTAATGCGGTGGAATAGAGAGTCGAGTATACTGTAGTTACACACAGGTGATATTTTCCTAACTCAACTCTTGAATTTAAAATGTTACTTCCTCAGGGTTTGCCATGTGATCCCTGCAGCAGCTTAACCTACAGTGCCCTAATGATGTAGCATGTACAGCATAGGCATGTGCTCCTTTTCTAAGGGCAGTTCCATGCAAACTTCCATTGTCCGGAGCTTGGGCGCATCATGGGACAACTTCTGGAGCAATCACATGGCTCCGCAAAAGCTAATGTAGAGCACATATTATATATCATGCTTGATCTAGAAATCTTAACTGCTCTTCGAAAGTACATTTTACATCCACTTTTTTTTTTCTTTTATATCTACAATAATTTTCCGTTCCTTTTTTTTTAATACCATAGCAGTGAGATGTACTTAAGTTTTGTACGTTATTTCCGTGCTGTAAAAAAATTGCTGGTTCGTTCAGAAGATGGTTGTCTGATGATGAAATGTGTATTCTCCAAAGATCTATCTGAAAAAGGAAAAGCAAATGGCTGAATACTTATAACTACACTTCGATTTCCTGCGCTGGTTATTTTTGCTCCCAACCACCCAATTATCTTGTAATTTGCGTTCTTAAACTTTTGGATTTGATGGGGTTAACATATTCATTAACAACTGCTAATGAGGGCAGGCAAGGTTAAAGAACTTTCAATTTCTGCATAGGTAATTTTCTGTCCCATCGCCCTCTATTGCAGCGAGAACAAGCCACTAATGGCTAAATCAATTTGTATTAGGGATCAGGAATAAAATATGAACATGGTGTACTCCATTTGCAGCATTCTGCTAACATGAGTGATGGCTTTCTCTTAATCTCTTCCACTGTGCAATATGCAGAATATGGTGCCTGGTTAGTTCAGGGTTCATAGAAAAGAAAATGGGAGGAGGTGTTGAAAAATGTTAAATCAAATGATTTAATCTGGAAATAAAAGGAGTCTATTATGGGAACTGGGTGGCATATTTACTAAAGTGCCTTAGGCTTTGTCCATAGTGCAGGATTCACTAGGACGTCAATGCATATGCGCATAGTACGTGCACGTGCGCTACAGGGAGTGCGGCGCCTCGCAATACAAACATGTTTGTATTTCCATCACAACGCTGGGCCTCGGAGGAGCGCGGAAACTAGCGCATTCTACAATGGGCGCAGCCGTATGGCTTGAAACTGCCAAGCACCATGATATTTTAATAACGACAGCCGAGGGCTGTTTAAATTAAAATTATATAGTAAAATTACACTTTTTTTTTTTTAAAGCGGCAACCCCCTGTAAAAAAAATATTTTAAAAAATAGCCGAAAGAAACTGTTTTGTTATGCTGATCTGTTTTTTTAACGTTAAAAAAAAAAACTTACTGAATATTCACCTTTTCATTATTTTACTGGCAGCTGCGGCTTATAGTAACCTCTGGTGTGTTTTGTGTACAGTATTTGGATGGCAGTGGCCATTTTAATTTTCTTGGGAGATAAATTTTAAGCAAACGAGATAACCAGGAAGCAACTGCAGACATTTTAAAAGGGTAACATTACTAAATACAGCAGAGAAAAATACTTTATAATCAAGCGGGGGGGGTTACCAGCAGTTCCCTCAGCGCAGATATGTGGTTCTTTGACCTCCAGTTGACCCACGGGTTCCCGAGCAACAAGCCTCAGGGCCAGGCTCGTGCCGGCGTTCAATAGAAAGTTGTAATGTCATCGGGAGGTGACATTGCGACTTCCTGTTGGTGTCCCCATGGTAATTTGTAAGTAGTTTTTTTGCTGCTTCTTTGGGGGGGGGAAAGTCTTCCCCCTGGGAACCGCAGAGTCCCCAAAGGTCTGGGGACCACCTACATACAGCTCCAGTGGAACACTCTGGTTTAATCTGTGGTTTAAAAAAAAGTAATTTTCCTTGGTGAGGGGAGGATTTCTGCCACGAGACAGCGTTTATTTAGCAGTGATCTACAGCAGTGATTCCCAACCAGGGTTCCGTTGAACCCTGGGGCTCCTTGAAGCAGTCTCAGGGGTTCCTCCTATGGACCACAGACCTCCCCCCAGGGGTGTTTTTTTTGGTATGTATTTTGTAGGGTGGATTGAGTGAGAGTGGGGTAATTGACGGAAGGTAGGGGCGAGTGAGAGAAGAGAGGGGGCGGGAGGAGGGAGGAAAAAAGGGAGTAAGAGTGAGACGCAAGGGATAAATACATGCGAGGCGGGAGGGGGTGAGTTAGTGAGGCTGATGGGAGAGAAATACATGGGTAGAGGGTGGGAAATAGAGGTGGCTCGTGAGGTGTGACATTTTGTGACTGACCCCTGTCGAGCCTAATGTGTCAGCCAGATAGGGGTTCCCCGAGATTTTTCTAAATACTTCAAGGGTTCCTCCAAACAAAAAAGGTTGAGAATCACTGATCTACAGTATGACCAGCATTAGACGTATCTGTGCCTGGAACGTCCTATATCATAAATGACATCACCAAAGTGACAACATGGCAGCTCCCAATTCTACTTTATTATAATTCAAATAAGCTTTAAAAAATAACATTTACAAAAGACCTGTTTTTTGGGGGGTGTAGTCTACTTTTAAAGTACTAGGCCTATAGTAATTGTTGCCTCTTCTCTGTAAGGCTGGGGCCATGGTTCCTTCACCCGTGCGGAGGCGTGCACAGCCGTGACGTCACCCGCGTGAAGCGGGTGCGTTTTTGTGGCCAGTGGAGACGCGATGTGGTGGCATGCCTAGGGGCGTCACAAAGCTAGTTCGCCCTCATTGGGCGAACCGCTCAAGTGACTGACCGGCCTGTCGCACCAGGACATCAGTTTCAACTCCTCGGAGCAGGGACTCCTCTTTATTAATGTTACTTCTAAGTCTGAAGCACTTATTCTTATGACCTGTTATTTATATTATTTGTTATCTATATGATTACCATGTGTATTACTATTGTGAAGCGCTATGTACATTAATGGCGCTATATAAATAAAGACATACAATACAACTGATTAGTTGCGCAACACGCGCCCACTTCTGCCCGCACGCGGCATGAGCCTTAAGGCAATCTGATCGCTCAGCGTGCGGACGCCTCCGCACAGTCTGCGGCACAATGGCCCCAGCCTAAGGCGCAACATATACTTGCAGAGCTGTATAATGTCATAATTAAGCTCAAACACTCCAATCGGCGAAATACGTTTAAAAAGAAACTTCATTAGATGCACTCAAAGTGGTTAGAACTAAATAAATACGGACTTGTAAAAAAAAAAAAAAAATTAACAATCTATTTTTGTCAAACCAGTTGGAGTATAGTCGAGCAGTTTGGGGTCATGGGTAGGTCAGTTAATCTTTTTACGCCTCCATTACCAATTATTAATTAGAATGCTACATTAAGTAAAAGGTCTCTTATACATCAATCATGTGATCCGATGATTGGCTCAGTCTATTGTCTATAGATATGCTGAACTAGTCTCACTCATCTGTCTAAATCGCTTTCAACATGTTCTATTGAATGGCTGTAAATGGGGAGTTAAATTTGCATATAGATGAAAAATACTGGTGTTAACTCCTTTTGCTGAAACGCATTACAAAGCCCCTCTCGTAATGGAGTGTAAACATTTTTACATTGATGCCACCATATGGCGATTCTAAATATTGATTTATAACCCAATCTTGATCATTGTAACTTTGGAACATCTGTTTCAGCCACATACAGGTATGTGTTGGTCTGAAATTTACAAAGCTATTAAACATACTTCAGTAAACAAAGTCCCAATGCACATCCAGTATGACATAGTTTGTCAAATTGAATGTGCATGGGAACTTCTTTGTTTACTATTGTATATTTGAGCTCAGTTTATCATTAGCACTCTAGTTAGCACAATTAAATATATAAAAATATAATACTATGGGACTGGGTTTTGTTTGCTAAGATTTTGTATGTATATCTTCATTTATATAGCGCCATCCCTGTACAAGGCGCTTTACAGCAGTAATACATGTGATCTAATTGGAATAGGCACTTCAAACATCAAAGATATTCGTAAAAGGCGCCCCTGCCCCGAAGATCTTACAATCGAAGTTTACAATCTAATTTTAAACATACTTGCAGGTTTTGCTGAGTGGGACTATACACTATGTTCAATGTTTTTTTGTTTTTCTGTAATGGAGTTGAACAAACAAGATATAATTATAATAATGTGTTTATAGCGCTTTTTTCCCAGTGGGACTCAAAACACTTCGGTTACTAAAAAAAGAATAAAGCTTTTAAGGCTATAAAACAGACCAAACACAAGGAAAGATGCAATACTGGATGGGACGGTACCAAGATATATAGATTTAAACAAGACCTATAGATACTGTATAAACTAAAACATGGGATCACTAAAGACAATCAAACAAATAAGACATTTATATAGTCTCCATTTTCCCTAGCATTGTACTCATTCTCTCCCCCCCTCCCATCCCCCACTCATAGTACTGGTATCAAAAGATAGGCTGTACTGCTTAGATTAGCTCAATCTTATTGACATTATTGATAGTGGCCTATGTTTTCAGTAGTATTGATTACCTATGTGTGGTTTAACAGCGTGTAAGAAAAAAAATCATATATAACACTTCAGTGGATACAGTGCTGCACATGAGGCTTTTTCATGCCTGAAAGTCGCTGCTCTCTGTAAAGATTACAATGTAATTTTTGGTGTATAAGGCATAAAGAAATAGTGACTTGCCGGGTGTCTCAACTTGCTATTCGTTGTGTTGCATCCTAAGCCACTACTTCGGCTTTACCCCTTGGGGATCCATTTCTCTCTACTAACATTTGTTTTTTCGTTTGTGTCGCATGTCCCTGTGTTTTGTCTTTGGTAGCATACATGGTTGCCTGTACTATATAACTAGAAGCACATGTGTTAAAATTCAGGAAAGAGCCCTAAACAAGAACTCCTTTGCTCTGGAAAAAAAAAATTCTGCATTTTGTTAAATGGTAAAAACATATATATACACACTGTACAAGATGTCTGTTATCTTGCCCGATAAAAACCTGTTGTGTTACGCCATTTGATTTCTTGTTTCCAATAATTGCTTTATTTCATTGTCTTTCTGCAGTTTTGGATATGGCCAGACACGTGCCCTTATACCGAGCTCTCTTGGAGCTGCTCCGTGCCATTGCTTCATGTACAGCACTGGTGCCGCTGCTGCTGCCCCTGTCTGGTAATGGGGAGGAGGAGGAGGAGGAGGAGGAGCAATCCGAGTCACAAGCATCCGTGGGCACCTTACTGGCCAAAATGAAAACTTGCGTCGACACCTACACCAACAGGTTAAGGTACAGTGTGCTTCACTCTTCTGTTTTTACCTCTCGGTTTGTCACTGGCTCCCGTTGGTATCCAGTTTATGGGGCAGGCAATATCATTTAATTACACTTTTTTTGATATCTTAAGTAACAACAAAAATATGATAAGTAAAATTATTACTTAAAGAGGGATGTGCAAAAATCTGACCTTTTTATCGTTCAATGGAGTAAACCAGCTAAATGAGAATCCTTTTCTCCGAGCCTGCTATATATCCGTTTTAGAAAGAAATTCAGACTCCTATTCATTTAGTTATAATAATTGGGTGTCACCAAAATGTAACCTCGTAAACTTTTTATAACCATTATAACTATAATGCCTGAGCTACCAAATATACCGTATTTCCTCGATTGTAAGACGCACCATCGATTTGGCCCTTACAATTGAGGAAAATTACTTTTTCACTTACCATGTTTCAGGAGAGGTCCCATGTCAGCGGAGGACGAAGCGGGTGGCGGCAGGAGAGGTCCCGTGTCTGCAGATGGTTGAAGATGGACAGTGGTCGGGAATGCGGCGGGAGTGTGGCAGGTGTGCAGTGGCAGGATAGGTCCCAAGTCTGCAGTTGAATGAAGATAAGACGACAGCGAGCGGGCATGCGGTGGTAGTGGCAGGAGATCATTATAGCAGGAGAGCTGAGCAGGAGCAGAGCGGCATAGGGGAACGGGTGGGGAGGAGCACACTGTAACCGGAAGTCAGACACCGGTCAACGTCCGGTGTTAGTGTGCACCTCCCAAGCCTTTCCCGTATGCCGCTCTGCTCCTGCTCAGCTCTCCTGCTATTATGATCTCCTGCCGCCACCGCACGCCCGCCTGCTGTCTTCTTATCTTCATTCAGCTGCACACTTGGGACCTGGCTTGCCCCCGCACTCCCGCCCGGTGACCATCTTCAACCATCTGCAGACTTGAGACCTCTCATGCCGCCAACGCCCGATTCGTCCTCTGCTGACATGGGACCTCTCCTGAAATAGGGTAAGTGAAAAGAGTGGGTTAATACTGTAGACACTTTTTTTAACTTACATTTTTTAATACAGAGATTCTAAGACGCACCCCGATTTTAGACATGTGAAAATCAGAAAAAAGGTGCGTCTTAGAATCGAGGAAATAGGGTATCCATCAGTGACATGGATTATCTAACAGATTAATGCCTTCAAAAACGTTTTGTGAAAAAAAACAAAGCTCTTATCTGGGTATCTCAATTCAGGAACCAGATTACCAATATGAAGATCTTTTTCCTTGACCATATTACTAGTATAACTTGTGTGTAATCAGCTGATGGAGTCATCGATGACATATTGCCATAAACTTTCTGTCTCCCATCTAATTTAAGGACACTACCCTTTAATCAGAAACACAAACAAATTCCAGTGCTGCCCAGTTTCTAACCCCATTACCTTGTAACCCACAGATTTTCAATAGAACAGTGTGATCGTAGAGACATTTTTATTTTCTCTTGGTTATTAGTGGCATTCTAAGCTCTGGAAGGAAATGCATCAAGAAAATACCATTTTCACCAGGTCTTAATTTCTAATGTCATTTTGTAATTGTTCTTTTCCAGTCATTTCTGTAAATAAATTATGGTGCCAATTTTTGCCAGATAAAACCTGAAAGGGGAAAGACTGAATGAACAATCTTGGAGACAATGAAAGTTTAAAAATGATTTTGAAATTCTTGTAAATCTCCTAGTTTTAACCTGTAGAACATGCTATTGTTAGCTTCCCCTTTAAAAAGGGAAACCTAATGCTGCCGCTTCAGAAATGTAATTTGCATGTGAAAAATCTGCTAGTATGTAATGAAAGGTAATTTAATCACATCTCAATTTCTAAAATTGAGGCGTGAGAATGTATTTAGTAGAAGGGACCAGGATTTAAAGCAATTGCTCTCATCCGAACTTTGCATGCTGAGACCCTTTAAAAATAATAAAATCTGTAAACAAACCAGATATTACCCATTTATACCACATATAACAAAAAATAATGCCGCTCTCCGCCTATGAAAGATATTGTAGAGGATAGGGTGCATACAGGATATGAACATACATGTATAGAGGGGGATGGGGTACAAAGAGAGTAACCCAGCAAGAACCTATTTGCACTCGCTTATCTCAAATAAATGGAATAATTTAATCCTTGGGTGGAGCCCATACACCATTTAATAATACATTTATTATAGAAAAACACTCGACCTGCTTCACACCGCATCAACCAGTGCTCTGTAACACGTGTGTATGAATATGAGTATGCCTGCATTACCTTGAGAAAGCGCCAGGCGGCGCGAAACGTACGTCGGTTTCGTTTTTAGATGTCACCACTATGACGTCATCAGGTGGCGCGGGGTCGGAGTGGTAGCTGAGAGACGGAAAGACCAGGTTGTATGCCTTCTCCCTAGCAGGATCGCAAGTTGGCGATCGAGCCTAAAATAGGCTATTATTAAGATTGGGGTGTATATTGCATATCCTGGATGACGCAGCTAGCTGCCTATATCCGCTGGAATCGGTCTGTTTTCACGGTCCCATATTATACTAAGGGACATAATTGTACACTGTGTGTACTCTATATGCATGCTGCAGCAGACTGTATTTTGACCAGGTGGGATACGTTGTTAAGCTGTACCTGAGTGCGATCGAGCCTATTGTGAGCCCTCACCTAAATAGGGTTGTTCACTATATACATTGGTTGACGCAGCAGGTTGCTTTTACCCGGTTGAATTGATCGTCTGTGTCAGCCGCTGAGTGCACTTAGTGTTATACTCATATTCATACACACGTGTTACAGAGCACTGGTTGATGCGGTGTGAAGCAGGTCGAGTGTTTTTCTGTGCAGTATATGTATTAAGCTGCCATACACAACCCACTTAGGGAATAGATAAAGCAGTATATCGATCAGACCGATCCATTGGTGCTAGAGAAATACCTGTGTGATACTAGTATATATACACACAGGAGGCACCATATACGCTATCCTCTGTCCCCACCTACCCCCTGATCATTTTTAACCATTAGTTGTTAAGTGTCTTTGCATAGATGTTAATAAAATGTTTTAAATGTATTATTAAATGGTGTATGGGCTCCACCCAAGGATTAAATTATTCCTAACCATTTATTTGAGATAAGCGAGTCCAAATAGATTCTTGCTGGGTTACTCTCTTTGTACCCCATCCCCCTCTATCCATTTATACCACGCATTAATTAGGTCTGAATATGGTTTTTTTTGGGGGGGGGGAGGGGTGCAGAGGAGAGATTGGTAAGGAAATAATGTATAGATCTGAAGAGCTACTTTAGTTTGACCTTTTTATTTATTTTTATGATACCATGAACAAGTTGAGAAGCCTAATTGGATGGCTTATGCCTGTGAAATTTCTAGCATGAATAAGTATGTATGGGCTGCAAAAATTTGTTTTCATAGGTATATATCACCTATAATTCATTTAGCTCGGTGTGAAAGCACGGATTTGACAGCATTTGCCACAAGCTAAATTAACAGTTTAAATTATTAGCCTCTTCTCTGCTTTCACTTAAAGCTGATATATTGCTTTGTATTACTGGGACTGTCATTGCAAATAGGCCTGTTTTGTGTCAGTCATGGGAGAAAATGTAAAATCTGAAAAGTGGTTGAAGGAATATATCCATCTATTTATTAAGTGAGTTAGAGCAGATTTTTCTATTGTACCATGACATCGTTGCATGACCCCAGAAGATTAATTTTAAAATAATGCACACACAAATGACAATTTATCATGTGTGGGTGGGTATGTATGTTATGGATATAGAGTGAAGGCCATCATGCAAACAATTTATTATCAGGGGCCTCCCTGTCCTCTGGTAAATCAAGACTAAATTTGGGGTGGGGGAGAGACGAGGCACTGGTTTTTAAGGATTTAATGGATGGAAAGATGGATTTAATGGGGAGGGGTAAAAAAATGCTGCCACAATTTTGGATCTTCCTCCTTATATGCAGTAAAATCGATTTAAGTGCATGCACCCCAATTATGCGCCCAAGGAGGTGTGTATTAGAAGCATAAAGCGTGAATGGCAGAGAAACTAGAAGTATACAGACCACAAAATGGCTATAACCAAAGAGTAAGTGAAAGTACAAAGAGATGGCAAAAACAGCCACTACTAGAAAAACATAACTTTATAGCATCAAACTATATCTAAAAGTGTATATCGGCAGCAGTAGAGAGAGTTTTAATTGTCCGTTACTAGGAAAGTCCTCTGTGATTAGTTTATAGGGTCCAGTGTAGGCTATTGCCACTTTAACAAGGGTGATTCTGAACCCCAACTTGTACAATATATGTTGCCTGGAAGAAAGTGCTAAAATGCTTCCAGTGATTTAGTATTAAAATTACTTTTTATTTAAATAAATCAGTGCACTCTGTGCTGGAGTCATGAGCATCAATGATGAAACCGGCTTTGTAGTCTCTTGGCGCCCTTTCCGTCCTCCGATTATTCGCTCCGTTGATCGCCCCGCCATACCTCCTTCAACACTGCATCCCACGGGTTCCAGAATTTAGTCCTAGCAATGACATGGGGGCGTGGTAACATCATTCGGGGGCACGACTAGTCAAGGATGGATATATATATATATATATATATATATATATATATATATATATATATATATATATATATATATTATTATTATTATTTTTAATCTGGAGATGAAAATAGTGCAGTTCAGCTCTGAAGAATCTCACGGTTCCAATTCAGTAAAATAGAATGTAAGTTTTTTAGGGTGGATGGCTCTTTTAAAGTTAGAAGATTTCCCAATGTCATGCCCTGGTAACCTTCCAGGCACATGTTTTTGAGGGGTTGTGATATTGGCCCTCCACTCCCACAGCGAGAAAATATAATAATGGAGTAACGATAGTACTTTATGGAATCTACGCTCTTATTATTTTTCTACGGCTCAGCCGTGTAATGTGACAAAATCTCTAATAGTGACAGCATGGGTGAGCCAGAATCCTGCCTAACCTTTAGCAGTTAAAGGGTTAACTCTTTAGCGGCAGTCCTCGCTGAGAAGTGAATATTGCTGACCATTGTAACACTGAAGGGGTTAATAGGTAATGAATGTCTTTGATTCATACCTTTTATGGCAAATGGTTTTGCTCTAGGTAACTGAATATTTCAAATAACATCTTGGCGCCCGAGTGCCGGACATGTGCTCACGTGTTCCTGCTACGCTAGTTTCTCCGCAGCCCCTTACTGTCTTTCCTCCTTTGTGAAGCCTATCTATTGATTTCTCAAAGGACAAAGTTGTATTGAAAATTAATTTGAAAAGCCATTTTCACTGGAGCTGAAAGAGTAGGGCCTCAACTGAATTTATAGCTGTATGCAAATTTTTAAATTGTTAGGTGTGACACTCGGGGAAAGATTAACAACAACTCCAACGATGTACGAGCATGACCGAATCTTTGGCATTATTACAATGTCTGGAGAAAAAAGAAAAACGAGAGCTATTACCTGTCACAAGTGTGTAACTGAAAACAGAAGAATGTTTCTTGGAAGTCTCGTTTCTAGGAAATGAGAAATACCTCTATATATCTTTTCCCAATGCGTGGCAAACCATTTTCCTTATTTACATTCTGAACATCTTCGTGTAATGTCCTGAGTTATAAATACCTAATTAACTTATTCAGTGAAAAAACATTGCATTCAAGGAAGGCTTGCAGGTGTGATTTCTTGTGGAGGTTATTGTCTTGTTGTTTTGTTAGCAACATTAAGTATTTTCTATATCTGCTTAACGGTTTCAGTTAAAATAAAGAAACGGGTTAATTGTTCTAGTTTTTTTTTTTTTTTTTTAACTTGTGTACCTAGCACTAGGCCCATGACTGCACTGATTGTAAAAACGGTGGAAATGAGGGGACTTTAATGTATTTAACATACTCTGCATTGTATTCACATAATCTGCAGATAGTAACCCGTCCCCAGCTGAAATGCAAAAATGGAATCAAATTCGAATGGAGCTCAACGACATGTATTGTTATATTTGAAATCCGTTGCTCGGTACCCTTTACAGAACTTTACAGTAAACCTATGATTTGCCTTTTTTCACAAAACTTGATGCTATATAGAGCTTCAGAGTACAGTAGAAATTTGTGTACCACATTTTATTTATTTACATATTTTTACCTGGTTTCCTGGTGCAGAGCTTCATCTGTCTTATAGCTGGGAAATCTGTTGCTTCCTGTAGAGCAGGGGTGCGCAAACTGGGGGGCAAGAGATTTTTAAGGGGGGGGGGGGGTCGCGGCTGTTGCGAGGCCCCACACTCTTCCCCAAGGCATTTAAATGAAATGCTGAGGGACCGCATGAGGCCTCTGCGACTCAACTAACCGAGATTCAGCCGGCTTCGGGACACATCTCCATGGCAACGAGTCAGTCACATGATCCTGTGTCGTCGTTTGACCCTGCACTAAGCTAAGGGGGGCTCGAGCGCCGGGGGAGAGCAGACGGGTGTGCAGCAACAAACGTTTGCGCGCCCCTGCTGCAGAGCACCTTGAATGACTTATTTGAGGTATCTGGCTTGTTATTGCTGTTGACCAGTCAGTAATAGAGACCAATAATGTTAGTTACTGATGCTCAGTGGCCATCTTAGCTAAGGAAAAAAAAAACATGGATCTTTTAAAAGAAAAAAGAAAAAAAAATATCCATGGTTTCTCAAAGTACAGACAATTTGCAGGCTGAAAAATAGCCTATTTTGTAGTACCGACAAGTTGTGTGTAGCAACTAAAATTTTATGCCAAAAGTGCAAACTAATGCATTTGGGTCTCACAAATTCGAAGGCAGAATACGGAATTAATTACTATAGAGGAAAGGGACCTGAGAGTAATTTTTTTTTGCTGACGTCAAAGTCGGCAAGCAATGTAACAAATCTATGGGGAAAGCAAGAGGGGATGCTAGGTTGTTTAGAGGAGATAGTAGCAGCATAAAGAGATGGAGGTGATAGTGATGCCACTTTAGGTGAGGTCTTACTAATGATCTATAGAAATAGTGTGCTCAATTCTGAAGGCCATATATCAAGACTGACATTACATTTGACAGTGCAAAGAATGGCTAATAAGATGGTACAGGATCTACACCAGAACTAATCAACTGCCGGTTCCCGGGCCAAATGTTGCCCAGGAAGGGCCTTGTGTGGTCTTTGGACTCTGCTCCTGTTCATTTCATACTAGTAACTTAAACAGCTTTGTCCAGTTTTTGACACTGTAACTCACTTATAACTTAAGGTAATGTCAATATACAGGTTCTTAATGCTGAAATATAGCAATTTTTAAGTGTTTCAATGTATTTAAAATTACAATAGGCTCTGGCCACTCCTAAGTGTTTTCTGATCTGGCCCCTTTGGAGAGTGCAGATCTACACCAGGGGGGCGCAAACTTTTTTCCCTGCGCCCCCCTGCCGGCTGTCCCCTCACTCCCGCGCCCCCCTCCCAACCCCAACTTACCCGCGCTCCGGCGTAATGACGTCACGTTGCCATAGCAACGTGACGTCACATGACCTCGCAGCGTCATTTTGACGCCGCGTTGCCATGGCGACACAGGGAGGAAGCCGCGGGAGCCACGGTAAGTTAGGTTTACAGAGGCCCTGCAGCTCCCCCGGCACTTAATTTAAGTGCCTTCGGGAAGCGCGCGGGGCCTCTGTAAACCCCGCGCCCCCCGTCGGCAGTGTCGCGCACCCCCTGGGGGACGCGCCCCACAGTTTGCGCACCGCTGATCTACACCATAAAACATATTAGTAAAGACTGAAGGACCTTAATATGTACAGCTTGGAGGATAGGTGGGTGGGGGGGGGGGGGTTGTGTGTCTGTATGTTGAACTTTCAAATGAAGGGGTTTTAACAAAGTACAAGAGGGAAGCCTATTTCAGATGGAGAAATGCTACAAGTGTCTGGAATGAATTTATTTGGCCATGCAGGATAACATAACTGCTTTATTCAAACAGCCACTTAGTGTGTTACATATTTGGCATCTTAATGCAAATAGAGGGGTTACAACTTTTTTAATTAATTTTCTTATTGCTAATTTTGACCATTTCCTCCAGGTTTTCCATGTGTGCCATATACAAATGTTTTATTTTTCCCCTTAGTCATTTGAAGGGATACGGACGGGTGTATTAAAAATTGCAGGCCACGAATCTCCGTTGGGATTTTTTCAAATGTATTTTTGTATTTATTTTTAAACTTTGCCATTCACCTGTTATGGCAGCTACAAATGTATTTCCTCATGATGGAGGAATTATAAAGTGGGAATTCATAAAGGCAGTCGCCTCGCTACAAAGTAACCAGCAGCATTGGAAAAATTCTGCAGTCTGTGTTGTAGAAGCGAATTCTACCTGAACCAGGTCCATTCACACATTCCAACAGGACACTGTACCAAGATGTTTTAATATCTTAGTACAGTCTGTAGTTGGACTGTAAAATTATTCAATTTAAGAAGTATTAGGGGTTGAAAACCCTCAAAAATGAAGCACAAATCATGTTCATTCTGGAAAGTACTTAAAACGTTTTAAAATTAGAAAAGAAAGTAGCACAATAGAAACTAGACAAAAATGCTGAATGGTTGCAATTAAAAATAAACTGGAACAAAAGTTACAATTGCTAAACTGTAGCAATGCCGCACGAGTGGAGACGGCTCATACAAGACTTTCTGTAACGGTTGAGACATGATTCATTTTTTGGCAAAACTGAACATTATCTTTGTAAGCTTAAGTGCAGAGTTTGTGTCGGCAAAACAACATTTTTGTGACCTAAACGAAAATTGAGAAAATAGAAATGAAAAAAAAAAAAAACCAGCTTGAATTCCCAAGGCTAAATGTAATTCTCTTATGATCTCGAGACAGATGTAAACTACTTTCTGCTGTACCAGCTATCTGCTTGCAAACAAAACGGGATGCGAAAAGATGCTTGCTGGCATAGAAATATTGGAAGTGCATTTGTGCAAAGTGCTGAGCTAGTAGGAAAACACCATGTTAACCAATTAACGCATTTATTCTAATCCCAAATCCATATTTGTTTTTATTTGTACAAAAAAATGTTCTTACACTATTGCTCCCTTGTCAAGTTATAATACTAAACAATACTTTTTTTCTTTTCTTATTTTCCTTCCGTCTCTGGTGCCAAGTTGGATAGCAAAATTGTAGGCTCAGAATATCTTGATGGTATTTTTACTGCAGTTACCATGGCATAGATTTAAATAATAATGGGCTACGTATGGCAATTTATATTCACATCACTCAAGGATATCGACTAACATAAAAAAAATTGACTGTCTGACTACTATTGTTAGGGGTATAGACAGCTCTTGCTAGAAAAGTGCCTTTCCATAGTTCACATGTATACAAAAGATATTTTGACAGCTTTTGGTTTCTCACATTTGTAAGAAAACACCTCAGAGTAATTAATCAGCAGAGGATGCGCCAAAAGCACAAAAGCAAAGAGATTGGTAGGGATTTTTTTTTTTTTTAATATATATGTATCTTTAGTAGCAAGGCGCAGACTAATACACAAGCCCCTCTTTCCTTTGATCCCTTTGAGTTTAGCATGTAATCATAAATCATATCGCAACTGGCTTTCTTTTAGAAGTATATTCCAGCACATTGTTGTGATGTGATTTTGTGATTTAATGATCAACCCAAAGGATTGAGTTCGCCAAAGAACTGATCATGCTGCATTTCTAAAAACGGGAATTCCTAACTGCTTATATATTTTTTTCTGTTGTAAAGGTTTCTTGGGCCCTTGAAGAACTCAACTGCAATTCTCAGCTCTGTGGACCCCCTTGTTGGCAGCAAAATTGACCTTTTTGGGGGGGGGGGGAAATATCTATCTCTATATATTATATAACACGCCCCAGAGATACATTTCCAAATTTGATAGCATTCTGTTACCACCGGAACAAGGCTGACCCAATCGCCCATGTTGTTCAGTAAAGTATTATTGTCCGGGAGATTTAGGGGGGCATTTATCAGTCTCGCGTCTTCAAAACTAGTACATAAATACTGCAACAAATTTCTCAAAGAAAATCCCATTAATTCAATGTGAATGTTTTTCCTTCAATTTGGTGCCTATTTTTGCCCCGCTTTTGACGCGGCGAGACTAGTAAATAGATCCCTTACATCTACCAGCAGCAAAGGAGCATCGTGCTTGAGCTTTGCAGGAACCCCTACATATATTGGGGTAAAACTAAATATCTTGCAGCACAAGATGCTGTTTTAAGTTTAATTACTTTTCTGATGTACCCATATTATTACATTTTTCCAATAAGTATATTGCCTTTTTTTTTCTTTTTTTTTTTTGTTTTTCCTGTATTGGCAGAAAAAAAGTATGTACAGGCATACCCCGCATTAACGTACGCAATGGGAACTGAGCATGTATGTAAAGCGAAAATGTACTTAAAGTGAAGCACTACCTTTTCCCACTTATCGATGCATGTACTGTACTGCAAACTTCATATATGTGCATAACTGATATAAATAACGCATTTGTAACAGGCTCTATAGTCTCCCCGCTTGCGCACAGCTTCGGTACAGGTTGGGAGCCGGTATTGCTGTTCAGGACGTGCTGACGGGCGCATGCGTGAGCTGCCGTTTGCCTATTGGGCGATATGTCCTTACTCACGAGTGTACTTAAAGTGAGTGTCCTTAAACCTGAGTATGCCTGAATTACATTGACTTTTTGGTGGAAGGTAACATTATTTGGTATTGACTGGATGTGCATTAGAAATAGGTGGACTAAATAGGAAAATGACCCTGGACTGAAGTAATGTAAATAATGACCGAATATAGGAATACATGTATGAACTTGGAATATTAAAATTGCCAAACCATGAGACCTGTTTGCACTGTGCTCCTCGAGTTATTTTATTGTTCTTAACTCCGTAGCTAAAAGCATTTAACCATCAACTATAGTTAAATGTTGGAGTTTCAGAGAGGTGAGCAATGGGATTGTCTGAATTGCTGGGTGCCGATACTTGGGAACCCTCACGCATTCTAAACATTGAATGCAGAACAGCTTTGAGCAAAGTATACACTCAAAATATAGAAGCGCAAAATAACATTATTAAATTACATGTTTTTAATGGGAATTGCCTCTTTGAAGGGAGTTAAGGCAATAGACAAAACTATGCTGACAATCTTTCCAAGAGAGTAAGCCCCCAATTGTATGCACTCGCTGATCTGTGTGTTGGCATTAGTATCGTCTACACACGGGTCAGCGAGTGCATAGAATTGGGGGCTTCCTTTCTGCCTCCTCTCCCTCTTGGAGATATTCTCTACTTAGTTTTGTCTTTGACCCTATTACCCCTAGTGCACCCTAATCTATTCTACCTACTGGCTGAGTGGATGTCCCCCACTTGTTTGACATTTAAAGCAATAGCTAATATTTTGGAATTTTATATAAATAAATGTCCTGTGCACTTGGAGCCACTGAAAGCCTATACATAGCGACCCCAGTGCACCGTTTCTTTCTGTACCATTTTGGGGTCTTTACAATATACATTTCTCTGGCGTTTCCAGGGGTTTTGAGTGCATAAGAGGCAGCAGGTGTGGTTCAGTAGCTGTAACGAATTTAAACGAGGAGTTCTAAGGATATATTTGGATTACCACTTCTGTAATAGATTGTGCAAGAAGTGTACTTTCATGGTGTTGGTTTATACTGTAGCATATTTATTTAGTGGTAGTGGATTCCCCGAAATTCCCTAAAATGTAGCTCTTCACTGCTACTGCACTCCTCTGAATCGGAGCCCAGATTTACTTTGGAACGCAGGTACAGGTGAGGTCCCAGCTTTTTCCTGTTACCTTGGCTATCTTTCCTAGTGATAGAGGGTTGAATTTAATGCAACTGAGAAATAAAGCTCTCCATATTTTCGTTTTTATATAAATGCAGGGTGTTTATGGATCAATGTCTTTATCCCATGCCTTTTGTAGGTCTACCTCACTACTGTTTAAAAAAAAAAAAAAGTTTCTTGCTGTTTTTTTAACCGCCTTGGTTTGGTAAACTGGGCGGAATGACTGTCTGGTCTGTAATGCCGTGGCAGCCACTCATTCAAGAAGAAGGGTTAGGACCTCTTCCCTGTATGTGTTCCTCTTCCTTGGTCTACTCCACTGGTACTCCTTGGAAACCACTGACCACAATCGCTTTTAGGAATAGTGAATGCATGTCATTTGCATATGAGAAGAGGTTTGACAACCACTTCTCTTTTCCATCAAGTGCTCATAGTGCCACCACCCCTTCAGTACTCCCGATCACGTGATCACTCTCAAAGATGATGGAACTGAAGAAATCATCCTTGTCTGTTCAATTTTGATAGATCTTCCTGATGGTGATCTCCCATACAAAAAACAAGCTATTACATTGATGTAGCTAATAAGGGCCCTTTGAATGCCAGACCCAAAGACGTAGTGGCTATGTCTATAGGGCACCGAAAGTGTTAAATGAGGGTCCTTGCTCTTCTAAATCCTTCAAACCTGTTTTGGTGAATTTAGCTGGACATTCAGGGTATCAGAGTGTCACGGTAGTGCTGCCCGCAGACCAGACCCGTCCCTGTACTGAGGTGGGACGTATGGTAACACGCACCTGCAGCAGAGGGAGCGTGTCCGGAGTGTGGAATTGTGTAGCCAGGCCAGGAGACTATAGTTATACTATTTAGGTACTTGCCGGATCCGGGGATAGAAGAGCCATGGTAGGTGCCGTGGTCGAGGGCCGAGAGAGACAGCGTAGTGAGGAAGAAGCCGGGGTCGAGAGCCAGAGAGGGAGTCGTCAGCCAAGCCGGGTCAAACCTGAAGAACACGAGCAAACAAAACGAGATCCACACGAAAGTAGCAGAAACTATGCAGAGCAATGATTCCAAGGAAGAACTGGGGTTATAAAGGTAGGTGAGCCAATCACAGAGTGAGGCAGAGCAGGGGTGTGCCATGGAGCGCATTGTGATAGGTGCGAGCTGTCATCATTGCCAGGAATCAGCTGTAGAGCAGGGGGGCGTGAGCGTGACAGAAGCGTGTGCCGGGGGCGTGACCAGCAGCCCAGAGGGGTGAATAAATTATAGCCGGGGACGCGCGCTGTGTAAGCGCATCCCGGCAAGATGGTCGCGTGTCCCAGCACCGGCCGGAGCAGAGCAGCCCTGCGGGCGGGGATACCGCTGAGAGGCGGCAGCCACGGCATCCGGGAAAGGTAAGGAGGGGTTGCGTGAGCCCTGCTAACTTACACAGAGCAAGTATATTCATACGGTTCCAGGCACACCAAAATGTTTGGAGCTGTATTTACAGCCAGAAATCTAATGGATAGTAGACCCAAGGGAAACTAATGGTGAGCCAAAGCAAATATCCCCAAATTGGCAAATATCTATCAATTATTTCTTGAGGACTCATTGTGCCAGCGATAGTTGTGCTGTTAAAGGAAGTGAGGTAGATATAGTTTTTTTTTTTTTTTTTCTTTGAAGTTAATTTGCTGCTACAAAGGCCATCAACTAATTTCTTTTGAATGCACTGCTGACCTTGGAGGTCAAGCTATCCGTTTACTGCTCAGCTGCAGCTATGAAAATGATAAAGCACTTGAGTAATATGGACTGTTGTTAACTTTTGGAAAAGGTATATTTGGAAGCCACATGTAGGGGAAATGTGTCTAAATTGCTATTGCAGAGTTTTAGTACCAATAATAATCCTAGAGCTGTATAGGTTATTTTAAGTTTTTGATACTTTTTAATAGATCAACATGATAACTCTTCATAGGAAAAATTATTAGTTCTTCATAGGAATAATTATTGTGCACAAGGTTTCAAGACCTCTGAACTCGCGCGTTTTGAAAGATTGCACTTCATATTCTGCTTATCTAAAAACGGCACAAACTGAACCAAATTTGTGTAATGTGTTTAAAGCATTTATGCCTTTAATGTCTATTTGAGATATATTTTGTAGATTTTAGCGGGTGCATTCTTTGTGCCAACATAAAATAAAAACGCAATCTACATAAGCTTAAATAGGAAAGAAAACCGGCAGATCCAGTAAACATTAGCAAATCAATGATTGTCTTAACACCTTCAGTGCCCCTGACATGGCCTGTACTGTAGCTCATTTTCTAGGTGTCCTCCACAATCTTGCCTTAACGTGAACGAAACCGGAGAGGGGGTGCGGGGACCTTTTTCCCGTTTCGGTCACCGGAGCCAGAGAGCAGTCACATGATCGCTAGTGCCAGCTGGTCCGTGGCCCTGAAGGATTCAAGCAGTAAAACACACGAAATCTTCTGGGGTTTTTTTGTTTTGTTTAATTTTATTTCTGTTGTATTGTGCTATATAAATGGTGACTAATTTTTTTTTATTATTATTATTCAACTCTTAATGCCATTTTTAAAACATCCTTTGATTTCTATAGCAGGTTTTAGCAGTGCAAGATCTTCGTATCACTTCCCTGTTTGTGATCATTTATTGCCAATATTCCCAACAGTTTGAGCTGCAAACTGTAACAATAGGTAATGTTACCTTTAGTAATATAAGGATACATTGTAGCTGCTGAGTTATACCGACTGAAGGATTGATTGAAACTGAAAGGTGGCCATTATGTTAGGCACACAATCAGGATTTGTATAGATTTTTTAACAGGCTCTGCTGTCTTGTCACACATGGGTTTCTCGGGTAACTTTCTCCATGGGGTGCAAAGTCTTTGTTTTCCCTGTGGCTCAGATTAATAGATCCAGGCTCCTCTCTGATCAAATTAATATTGCTAATGGTACAATATAGGGATGTCCACTCGCTCCTATTATTTGCTCCCTATTGAGCCACTGGCTGCCCTTATTAGAAATCACCCAGATATATCGGGTATCTCAATGGGCCTAAAGAGACTACAAAATATCACTTTTTGCTGAAGATTTGCTGATGACTGTTTCCAGACCTCTCACCTCGTTCCCAAATATAATTCAAGTTCTATCTCATTTCAGTAGTGTCAGGACTTAAAATCTGTCAATCCAAGTCAGTGGCGTTAAATATTATTAACCTACCCAAAGAGGTTGTGAAGCTTATGCAGCTAAACTTTGATGTCTCATGGAATGAAGATTCTCTCCCCTACCTGGGGGTTAATCTCACCAGCTCATTTGCTACTCTCTATAACATGAACTACCCCCAACTAATCAGAGACCTAAGAAAGATATGGAGGCTTGGAAGAAATACTGCATATCTTCGGTTGGAAAAATCAGATCCGTTGAGATGAATATCTTGCCCACGGTATTTTATCTGTTTAGAGCACTGCCCATCCCCATTCTAAATAAAGACCTGAAAGATCTACAAATGTTTTTTCACGCTTTTATCTGGGATGGCAAGCGTCCCAGAGTTAAGTTCTCCATCCTAAGGGGAGGATTGACAGTTCCCAACCTTCTTGCATACTAGTAAACATCTAGGCTGAGCCAGATCCTCCTTTGGAATTATATACAAAATTCAAGGTTTTAGGTGGATGTTGGGTGGAACAAGGGGTTAGGTGGGACAGAGGTTCCCCTATAGGCATCAACTGCCCCCTCTGGTTATCTTGCAAGAACAGACAAGCAAACTCCCCCTCTTTCCTGGGTGAGCCCGATTCTTGTAGTTTAGGTGCACCCATATTTTGATGTATGTTGAATATCTCTAGTACATAGATGCAGCTAGAACTGGTAATGTTATAAGAACTTTATTTCATATAGAACTTTTCTCTCAGGGAGGCTCAGAGCGCTTCACAATTTCAATATAGTGTGCAGTACGCAGCGCAGTTCATAGAATGGTACATGTACAGTCCCTCCCTGAGGTACAAGGAGATATTGACATTCCTGAGATTCGAAGTAGCGGGCATCAGAATTTGATCCAGGCTCCCCCTGCTTCAAAGTCAGGGTCATTATTTTGTGTCGGTGCCTTTACTTGGTAGATGGTAAAGTTTTTCATGTTTCTTAACTTCAGGTATGTTCAGTGGTCCAAGAAAACAGCACCAAATAGCGCAGAATATCTAACGTAAGCTATTGTCAGAATGGGAAATGAATAGCTATGGTGATTTGAGAGATTTCACCTCTAATCACAGTTTATCGTGAAATTGTATAGTGACTTTCTATTTTAAAGATATATTGATATATAAACTTTTTTTTAATTACTTTGGGAAAGTTTCTAGTTAGATACTATCAAAGATACGTATGCATTGCATTGTTTGATGTGTTAATGTATTGTTTGGCTTTGCAGTTTAAATTTCGTTACATTTTCAACTTCTCTTAAATTAAAAATGTTCAGAAGTTATAGCATGGGTTGGTTGTCACGTAAGTGAGAGAAGTGAACTCTGACTGGTGGAACGTTTGAGCGAGTGGACCCTTATTGAAATAATTTCTGGACCCAAAGTATTTTGAGTTCTGTGCTTCTATAAGAGGGGGGTTTCCCCTGAGGTGACCTGAAATTATGTTTTTGGTGTCAAGCGCATTGGAATTTGTTGTGCATGCTCCATAAAAATTGTAATTAAATTGCAAAGGGAAAAAAAAAAGAAGTGCGGGGAAAATATAAACTTGCTATATGTCAACTCCTTTTTTTTTTTTATTAACGTTTCCAATGAGAACTAAACTAGCTTGTGATTTATGATTTTTGAACCAAGCATGTGCCAAGAAAAAAAAATGTATTATATTGCTTCAGCAGGGATGTCATCTTTTGTTTTATTCCCTTCCCAAAAACAAATAGGTCCAAGAAAGATAAGGCCAAAGCGGGAGTGAAACCAGATGCATCCGACCCTGAGCCAGAGGGCCTAACGCTGCTCGTGCCAGACATTCAGAGAACGGCCGAGATCGTTTTTGTCGCCACCACCAGCCTCCGTCAAGCTAACCAAGGTAAGACTCGGAGCACCATGCTCCTAATATGGAGTAATGTACCATACAAGTCTAAGGCTCATCTGTGACTCTTGTCGTTCTAAATAATGTCTACATTGCAAATATAAGCCCCCACACTGAATTTGATGGGTTAGATGTTGGTCTCTAGGATATTCTTTATTACATTTTTGTTAATTTTTTTTTGAATGTTTAAAACACGAAATCATTTTTACCTAATCACAGTTGTAAAACCTACATCTAAATACTAGCTTTGGCAGTTGAACATTTATTAGATACAAGTCTACTCTATTTCTATAAAGATAAAGAAATGTATTCCAACAAAGATTGATTTATGTGCATAATCTGTCTAAATAGGATAATTTATCTACAGATAGAAATGGTTTCATCAATAAATGATGGTTATTTTGTATTTCTTAGTTATTAGTCTGTATACATTAACATTTCTTAAATATAATGCATTTAAACTGAAGTACATCACAATTACATACTGTATCTGCACTATCGCTGGGGGACCTTATTCCTTTAGCTTCAAGTATCACCTTTATTCTGTTTATACTAAAGGTTATACATGTGAAGGCCAATGACTCTTGGATATATTCTACTTGATGTTCTTCCACTAACACCAGTCCCCAATTCAGTGGCGTAGCTAGAAATGAAACATTTTTTCAGGGCCCCATTAAAAATCAACTTATTCTGTAGATTCAAAATTAAATATACCGCACATCGAAATATAGATTAGATTACTTATCTATATTTTAAATTAAATGTTGCCGCCCTAGGCCCGGGCCTAATGGGAAATCCACCACTGGAACAGCTATTGAATCTCATTGTGGATGGGTGCTCAGATAAGTTACCACCTTCTACTTTACCATAAAGTAGAGGGTGGGAACCTCTCTGCACCCATCCACAATGAGTTTCAGTAGCTTTTTTTTCTCAAATACTAATTGCTTTTTTCTCCAAGTTGTGTAAAATTAACCATACACTTTAAATAAATCAGCATAGTAATATAAGATAATACTGACTGCAATGTTGTTCTCACTCTCCCCATCCTCTCCCTGATCCTCTCTCTCATCATCCCTCCTCAGCTCTCCCCCTCATCATCCCCATCAGCTTCTCCCCCAATCCCCCTCATCATCATCAATCACATCTCCCCAGTCCCCATCATATCACCCCCATTCCCCCCTCCATCATCAATCTTCCCCAGTCGTCATCATCATATCTTCCCACCCCCCCTCATCATTATAATTATCATCATCAATCATATCTCCTCCCCCCACCCCCTCCCCATGCCTACCTGGTTAATAGACTAGGACTCTGAGACAGGCGAGGGGAGATGCTGTTATGCTGCGGCGGACCATAGGTATTAAGGCATTAGCCGGTAGTTGTAGCAGAATCTCTTGAGTCATCAGAGCAGAGCAGGACCGCAAGCACACTCTAGCAGCAGACACTGGAAGTTCCGGCTCACACTGCTAGAGTGCGCTCCTCCCTTTCCGTCCTCCACTGACTCGAGTGAATATGCTAGTACTACCGGCTAATTCTTTAAAACCTCCTGGGGCCCCTGACCGCAGCATAATATCTCACCCTGCCTGTCTCTACGGCAAGACGGGAACCAAGCGGGCTGTGGGGTGGGGGAACGCGGGCCCCCAGGCTTTGCCCGGGCTATAGCTACGCCGCTGCCCCAATTCCATTCTTTATATCCCCTCCCTAATTCTCAGCTATGATTTACCATACCTCTTGCTTCTCGTACTCCGCTCAAGGCTGTCTTTTCGCTACCCTCTTGTGTCCATCAACATCTCAAGAAAATGGGGGAAATGATTGGACAATATGGGGGCATTGTGTGTTGAACTGAGTACAGCAGTTCTAAGAAATAATTTTCAGTTTCTATATGGTAAATAGAAAAATGTAGCCAGTTTGCAATGTGCAGGTGCGTGCAACATTTTTGTTTTACTACATTAATATATAGTTGGTGTTCTTCAATAAGCAATGCACTGTTAGTTGACCACCATTTGCCCCCAAAAATTGAAGCAAAGTGTTCAGGTGTGCTCTTGCAGGGGTGAGCTGTAACGAACCTACAATGGAAAGTATTCGTTTTGCATTCCCCAGAAAAGAAGATGGCGGAGTTCTCCAAAAAAGCTGCAGTGAAATCCAAGCCTTTCGCGGTTTTACGGTCACTAGAGGAGACGTATGTGGCTATCATGAGAAAGCTACAGTTTGGTAAGAAAGTGTTTCTATTACTTTACCTCTTGTTTTTCACTTTAGATTGCATGCATCTTATTTTACTCTACATGGTACTTATCTGTTTTAATGCCTTTGCTGCCAAAGAGGCAGAGCAGTGTGTTGCAGGCCTCATATGGCCTTGGGGATGTTTTGTATCCTTTCATAACCCCTGAAAATAAATATGGTCACTTGTATCGCTATACTGTACTCTTTTAACCATACTACCATACTACCAGTCTACTTCGAGAAATTGGGGCTTCTGTGGAGCTTTACACCACAAAAAATTGTTTGTATATTGCGCTTTCCCACTGTCTTGTAAACCGTAATAGCCAAAAGGATGCTCCTACTCTCCCTTTTATTTTCCAGAGCTAGTTAGTTGTTGCAAAGTGCAATATCTTTGCAGAAAAAAAAGGATAGCTGCTTGAGTATTCAGCCACAAGAGCCCCCAAGCATGATGATCATTTTTGGAGGTTATCCCAAAGTAGCACAATCTTGTGCTAACGCGTGGTTTTCCACTTATTTGTTAAAATTGACCACAAAGATTTTCACTAAATTTGACCAATGTAATCCACACCTGCACAGTTTTGTCAGATCCCATATTCCCACTTCAAAATTAAAGGTTCTAACCACCTGAAATGAGTGGCTTACAAAACGGGTGTTTTATCTGTAAATGTCAGCATAATAACCCTGATGTGCCACTGAAAAATAAGTTAACTATAGATTTAGAAACAAAATAGGGAATTCGCATCCACTGTTTGTGGCTATCTGATTTCGGATAAATAAACTGCATTTGTGCAATGCCAGGGTAAGAACCGGTCTGTAGAATCTTGCATCAGTAGTATTTGCTGGTAATACAGTGAGCACAGGGATAATCTTGTGCATGAAAACATGGTCACTGTTTTTCATACTGAACAAGATTCACAGAAAATGGTCTTTTTTTAAAAAAAAAAAAAAAAAAATGTTTTACACCATATTATGATTATTGTATTCCTGGCTTCACTGCAGGCTCTAAGTGCACAAAAGCTAGTGAAGTGGTTCTGTCTTAGGTCTTTCTGTTGAAGTGTTCCCAACTGTAAAGTATATAAACAAGAAAAATGAGGATGCAATCTGTGTGGACATTCCCAGCCCCCCTGAGCCATGTTCCATTTACTGACTATCCTTCACTACCGCTGGGATGGGCTTATTCCTGGTGATGTCCAAAAGTACCTTATTATTATTTATGTATTTGTGATGGCAAGACCAAAGCTAACAGTCCACGGCTACTCTATTTTTAAAGCTGTTAGGGCAGTTGTACTTGACTCCTATCATACACAAAGCCTCTGTGAGAAAGGGTCTCATCTGCAATATACACATTGAAATGTGTTGCTTTAATGCGGCACTGCCACCGTAAGCAGCACTGCAGTATGGTTCCACCTACTAGTTTAGTCTAGGTGGGAAGCTGGGGGTCGCCACAGACGAACCACGTTAATTTCCATTCCCGATACCCTCTGCTTCCCAAGTTACTGACCTCCTACGGTGCCCTCTGCAACACTCCCCGCTGCAGACATCACATGGAGTTGTTAATTTCCTGCAGCACGTGCATCAACGGGAAGCCGCAATGTCATCTGTCGCGGCATCCTATTGGCCGACGTGCCGCAAGAGATTTAAGAACCGGCAGGTAATACAGAGGTAATTATCTCGGGAAGCAGGGAATCTCCAGAGCTGAAATTAACACGGTTCAGCTTTGGGGACCCCCTGCTTCATAACATTAACGGGGGGAAAAATTTAAGCAGCACTGCCACCTTGGGTAAGTAGTTGTACAATTGAAGTGCTGCTGTTTTTTTAGGTGCTTTAACATCCAGACAATTTTATTTGTACTTGGTCAGCCACTAGTACTTTCTGAGCACATTTTATAGAAATTCAAGCCAGTGGGCAAGTCCTGCAAAATGTATTGTACCCTTCAGCCATACCTTCAGCCCTTCTGACGGGCTTCAACAGTGAATCAGATCTTGCCGTATCCAATGAAAATGCCACTGCTTTTTTTATTTAACATTTTAGTTTTTCTCTATTGTGTGTTGTTGTAACTCTTGTGCTGCTATAGTGGCTCCGCAGCTTCATTTGGCCGTCCCTGCAGCAGTCGCGTTTGTTCTGAAAATTCAAAGAACTCCCAAAACAGTTGCATTTGGCTACAGCAACCATGAAGATATTATTTTGCTAAGCTGTAATGGTTTGTTTAGCTCCGTTACACTATTGCTCATTGTTGAAGCAAGCAACCTCACGGCTCATAAAGTGATAAATAATTTAAGTAAGAAATGTGTTTGGATAATGTTGGAGTTGGCCTTATTTTGAGCAGGAATTCGACAGCATTTAGATATCAATATAGATTTGTATCCACTGGTTCAGTATATCTTTAGCCTTTCTTTAAAATGTCACTATGAGTGTGTGATGAGTCTCCGGTTGTGTTGGTTCCCACTATTGGAGCCCTGCCAAGTGCCAGTGATGATTGTTGTATTCTGACATTCACACACCTATAGCAAAACCATGTTATAGAGGAAAGGCTTTCACTGAGTCCAATTTTGTTTCCCCTTTTGGACTAATTAAATAGATGGAAGACAGGATTAGGTTCTCAACCAAAGATAAACCAAGCAAGAGCTGTTTTTTTCCCCCAGACTTTAAACCATGTAAATTCTGCCCTCGCTTTCTTGAAGCCGGACTAATTAGGTGTAATTCTTTAAAGGAAACATTCTCACGCTTTTCCATATTGGAGATTACTTAAACAGCTAATGCCCAGGAGGACCAAACTTTGTCTTGGCTTTTATATACTGTAGATCTGGGGAAAGCTCACACAATTAGGAGATACTGTATTACTGTACTTTCAATTCTTGTATATGGACCCTAGTTAAAAAAAAAAAATAAAGAGATCCTTTACCGTTGAAACGATTATAGATTATTTCATAAATATTTTCATAGATATTGCAGACCGACTCAACACAATGTTTTAACCTACATACATTTACAGGTATATTACTGGAATATCACTAACATTTTGAACTCCAATAGAAAAATATTTACTTCGTTCTGGGGTAAAGAAAGCTGACCAACATTGATTTTTGTGTACGCAAACCTGCTGGTGTTTAACCTCGAGAGTAACTATTGTATCATAAATTAATTTTATGCCGCTCCAGATGGAGTGCCTTGGATACATGAACTCCCTTGGTTTGACATGTCTGAAAAAAATATAGATGTTTTACAGTATATATGGCAGCGTATGCCTCTCTTCCGTTTGTCTCTAGTTGTATTGTTTGCTTTGCCTGCGCAGTTTATGCTTTAAGAATATCATCATAGAGGAAAGAAACCATGTCTCTTACAACTGTTTGTGTGCATATTGACACGAGTTCCATCCATGTGAGACACAGGAGATGCATTTAGCTGTAACAGATATGTCTGAACACCAAAATAACATATTTTTTTTTCATGCATAATTGCTTTGTTGTGTTGCATCCTTGAGACTAATAGGCTCCCATTTGCACGTTTATAGACACGTTTGAGATGGTTTCTGAAGATGACGACGGGAAGCTGGTATTTAAGGTGAATTACCACTACATGTCTCAGGTGAAAAATGCAAGTGATGCAAACAGTGCCGCCAGAGCCCGGCGCCTGGCCCAGGAAGCAGTCACGCTCTCCACTTCTCTGCCACTTTCGTCTTCATCCAGTGTCTTTGTCCGGTGTGATGAGGAACGGCTGGACATCATGAAGGTAAAGCTTTAAGAACTAGTGTTCGTGAAAAAGGCACGTACAATGAAATTCTACCCTTCCAAGATATTATAACAATAGTATTTTTCTTTTATTTTTTTCTTTCCTTTTACACCAAATATTTACAAGTGATGGAATTAATCACCCCCACTTCCATTCCACTGCTGAAAATTAACATGCTGTAATATACTGTGTGTCATAGATTACGAAACCATTTCTATTTTTAAGAAGCCATTGTTAGCCTAGCATAGGTTGAGTATTTTGAGTAGAGTAATGTTTTCTGTAGGATTCCGCCTGAAGACGTAAAAGGTTGCAAACAAGGTGGATGGATTATACTAAGTTTGTCAAAGGTCGATCCTGAAATGACCCCAGTTTTATATCAAATAAAATTTGCATATAAAACCTTATATGATAATTTATAGTGAACTGTGTGTGTTGGCACCATCCTAAAAACCTGACCCGTGTCAATTGAATTTGGATTATTCAAGAAATACCTTTTTTTCAACAGTACTGCTGCCATTTAATTTGGTCAACATATGGAAGGAACAAGGCTTTAGCTAATAGCTGTACCTAATTTTTTCCCATCTTCGTGTTTGGTTTTAATTTACAGGTTTTGATAACCGGCCCAGCGGATACCCCTTATGCCAATGGCTGCTTTGAATTCGATGTATATTTTCCTCAAGATTATCCTAATTCTCCTCCACTTGTGAATCTGGAGACAACAGGTGGCCACAGCGTCCGGTTCAATCCAAACCTTTACAATGACGGAAAGGTAATGTCTTTTGAGGATCCCATTAATGGCCCTCATATATTGTAGGCATTCCTAAAAGTTTATATTTATAGTGTTGTTCTTCCCACTCACACCTTTCTGCCATCTCCATTTAAATTAGGAATGTCATATATTAGGCTGGTCAGTAATATCTTTTTTTATCTATAAATAGTCAGAATGTTTTTTTTTTTAAGTCCCTATTTAGCATCTCTTAATTATTTAGAAGTCATAAATCATTAGATCAGGGTGATGTGTAATAAGATTGTCTTTTAAATAATATTAAAAACCATTCACACTTTAAATGGAAAGATAATTTAGAACAGGCGTGACCAACTCCAGTCCTCAAGGGCCACCAACAGGTTGGGTTTTAAGGATATCCCTGCTTCCGCACAGGTAGCTCAATCAGTGGCTTAGTGGTTGAATAAGCTACCTGTGCTGCAGCAGGGGTATCCATAAAACCCGACCTGTTGATGACAAGTTGGCCACCCCTGATTTAGCAGATTATCAAGTGGCCAGAGAAGAAACAAAAATTGAACTGAAGTGGTCAGTTTTCACAGTAGAGCAGATGAGTAAAGAGACTTCTTGGAGATCAGTATATGGGCCTGTACTTGACATTCATTCCTCTATTTTATGAATGAATATATTGACAAGTTGACAAAATCCATCGATAACCATTTAGCACAACATTGTCAAGCCAAAAGATAAGGACGGGGCTGAATAGGTTACAGTGACCCAGATCTTGCAGTTATTGTGAATGTCTGGCTGATGTCTCTTCAGTGTTCATCAGACTTCTAAAGCAAATACATTGTTCTTGCATGTACAGTATCCAATCAAATTGAAAAAACAATCAAGGCAGAGGGGGGCTAAGAGAATAAAGTTGAGTATTTCCCTGAAAAAGGCTAACACGTTTGAGACACTTGTCGTGTGGGAATATGTGATTAATATATTAAGTGGCAGAGAGAAGATAAACTGGGAACCCCAACAAATGTGGTATCTGATAGGATTAGGAATATAAAAGAAAGGTCATGTTCATGAAAAGTAAATGTATAAGTTATAGTTGGCATGGTGCAATGGTATGCATCGTCGTTGCTTAGTCTGAGATGCTATAAGTCTTTCTGCATACAGGTATATGCCATGTACTCTCCGTAGGACTGTACAATACTGGTCACTGCTGAAAATTAGGTATTATATACTGTATACTGTTTGGTCAGATACCACAAACTGTCCTCTTTAAAGCCTAACCTATTTGCTCTTAGTCTTCTCTTTATATCAGTAGTACTTATCCACACATCCCCTCCTCTTGCTCTTTAGATTGTGCATTGTTTTTTAATGTATTTCAGTTGATCCATTTAGGAATGGGTTAAATTGACATACTTTTAGTCTGATTCAAAGTGGCTGCTTCTTACCTTTGACTCACAATATATCATCTGACTCCACTATTGCATAGTGGGTGAGTTTGTGTGGCTATGCTACCTTGGATGAAATCTGTAAGTAACTTGGTGTTCTGAATCAATTATGCATGAGTACTAAATATTCAGATTCAAGGTTTTTTCACAAATAGTCTCGGATAAGTGCTGGAGGGGCCATAGACCAGACATCATTTGTCTGGGATAGATTAAGTTAAATAACTGAAAATATAGTAATTTGTTACAATTAAGCCCAGTGTAATTTAATACAGCATGAAGCATACCAATGCTCAATCAGATTTTAAACGTTTGTTTTAACTTTGACCATACATTTATTGACTGCATCTTTTCCTAAAGTCTGTCACATCCATCAAAACTGATGTCCAATATGCCACTTCATGTGTCATACTCAGTCCTTTGTATGATTATGAAAACAATGTACACTAGAACGATACAGTACAATTATAGAGATCAGAACAAGACCTGGAGAATATATGGAAGGATATTTAGCAATTATTTCCCATTCCCATTGGTGAAGAAATCCATGTTGCGAACTGTACAGTACAGAAAGAACAGTAATAAGATTTGTGGAATCTTTTAATAGATAATAAAACCATAATACTGCTTGACAGGCTTCATTAGGGCTATTGCACTGCAGCCTCTGGAATGAATGCTGCTCTGTTACATAACAAGGTTTTCGATTCCCAAACTGAAGCAGACTTCAGTTTTTTCCTGTGTACACACGCAGCTTTTCTAATGTGCAACATGGCCACTTTTTCCAATGTAACAAGATTGTTCCATCCAAATATAGCACCTGCAGCCGGTTTGCTGACTACACTTTTCATGTTAACTTCTTTGCCTTCAAGTGCATTGTTTTGCTTTATTTGAAATGCCTCAGCTGTACCTAAGCAAGCTATAGGGAATTTGCACATCTACAGAACACTTTATCTCCGAAGTATATAATGAGTTTTTAACATACTCAACTCTTAAGGTGGATAAGCGACAGAAACCTTTAGTTTAAAGGCCATGGGGATTTAAGTGTAGTGTTCCTACATTGTCTATAAAATCCGAATTTTTCACTTCTCACAAATGTTTTACTTAATATACTGTATGTTGCACTAAGTTTTGGGGACATCAATTGAATGGAAAGGTGGCAGATGTCATGTCGCCTTTACATTTCTTGCTGCTGTTGCATCTTCTGTTCTTAGAAAAGCACTTAATTTGCAGTCACTCCTGAACTCTGCACAAAGCATCAGGAAGCCAACTACAGGGATTGATTAATAAGACACTGAAGTATCAAAAACTATTTGTGTATCAACAATATATAAATATGTCCACTTCAAATAGGTGTGCGTGTGCCAACAAAGTCTCAATCATTTACTACACTTTGCCGTTTTTGGGATTGGCAGTGGTGAGTCCCGCCATCAAAATAGTAGTTCAATTTCTACTATTTATTTATGCTCAAATAAAAATGAATGTTAAGAACTCACCCTGCCTTTTTAAAATGCAATGGTGTATATGCAGTAGAGGGTTTCAGTAGGGAATTTTTACCTAATCTTTAATATAACGCATTCTTACATTGTACATTGTCCACAGCTCTGAACATAACATAAGTTTATTTTTTTTTATTTTTTTAAGATTTAATAAAATGTTAAGAGTAAATTAAAAAATCGGTTAAGGGGATCGATGCAACAAACCTCGTTTCTACTTAATACAAAACCAATGCAAGAAAGGAAGATGGGGAAAACAATAGGAAAGGGTGAGATGTACAGAGGAATGCCCAGTAAAGGATAATGTGGGCGCGTTTTATAAGGCATTAGTACAGTATTTAAATACATGCAACAGTCAGGGCACGTTGTCCAATCCACAAGAAAGCACATAAACATACCCAAAGAAAGAAAGAATCTTCATCCACATTTATCAAGATAAACCTGTAGGTTTGAACATTGAATTTTCAAGACACAATACAATCCCTTCCTTACAGAATTCCATTCTAACCTGTGGTGAACAGGACTGGAGATAAAGTTCAGTAGCACTATAGCGGATACCGAGTCTCACACTTCAAACATAGTGGAATTCCAATTTACTCACTAATTTTCTCTACTATACGTTTAGTTAAGATGCATAGATTAAATCCTGCTCCAAATATGTTTTCTCTAGGTTTGTTTAAGTATACTAAATACTTGGCATGGACGACCAGAGGAAAAATGGAATCCTCAGACATCAAGTTTCTTGCAGGTATGAAGCTTTTTCAACCAAACACATATTCACTGTGTCAAATCCTATTGTAGTACTGTACCTCTTTAACAGAGTAAAAAGATAACTGGGGCGCTCCCTAAAAAATGGAAATTACTCGTAACAATACCAAACACTATTACAGTAACTCTTTAACGACTGTTTATCTTTGAGTGCTAGTACTAGACTCTATTTACTAGATGCTTTATGCTAAGAATAATTCTAATAAACCATTACAGGCAGAACCAATAATAGGGTTGAGTGACATTTTGTATTGCTTTGCAATTGCAGCATTAAGCAGCTCTTCAAAATGGGGCTAGAAATGCATTCTCACCCATTATTGCAGCCAAGTGCTATCACATTGAAATGTCTTCTTTTATAGTGTCACTGGCAAGTTCAATGTTTTCACAGTGAAAGCAAGTGAGATCGAAATGCACAATTTGTCTCGTATTTCTATCTTCTCGATTTAATAGTACTTCAGGGTGTATATCGGCTACCGACGGCTGTCCAGAAATCTGCACATAACTATGACTTATTCTCTTCTCAGCGGAGCTTCCCTATCTTGGGGAAAATGTACTCTGGCTGCACATCCAGCTGCCGAACCATAACTCTGAAAGCATTTGTTAAACCTGTGTCTGTATTACGTGGGCAAGTGGCTGCCAGCTTTTCAAGTGCCAGCTGTGTAGTTAATTCTCGATTTCCTGACTGCATCGCAGAATTAGGAGTGATATCGCTGACAGCTCCAATGAAGTTAAACACTCTAGTTGACCGAGTGTGTGCCGAGTAAAAACGCATCCAGCAAAGTATAAGTCGAGCGTGGCAGGGCACCCCATGGAGCATTGCTGTGATGGATGCTAGTCATTTTGTTTCCAGCGCAAAGGAGATTACCACTTGATCTAATCCTTGTCAGCCGTGTCTAATTTCATGCGCTATTTTTCAAGAATGACCCTTTTCAATATGTTTTTTTTTTCCTAGAAAATTATATTTATACTGCCAAATTAATGAAAGTTTTTTTTAATCCAAGAAAAACGCGAGATAGAAATGACTCCTTGCCATTTTCAGAAAAGGTCTATTTGGAAATGAAAGCGAGTTTGTAGTTAATAGGAATGTCCTTTGTAACTTAATGACCTATGATCTGTTATGTTTTAATGCTATTCTTATTTGCTGCTTTAATGTCCATTCACTTTTAAGCATTACTGATAAAAAGAAATGTATGTCAGAATGTTGAAGTATTTTAAGGAGCCCTGAAACCACTCTGACAAGATGCATTTTCATGCAGCTCATATTATGTTTTCCATCTCCCAGTGAGTTGTTAAATATCAACATTTAAGCTGGTAATTTATTTAGAGTTCTGGTTGCATCATGTTTGTGTTAATTAACATGCACAAACCACGAAGTAGGCAAAAGGTGTAGATGTTCAGGCAACATCAGATGGAGAATTAGATATGCCTTGATTGGGACTTAAGTGCCTTCTTTAAAAATATATAAAATGTGGCAAAAAGTTATTTGTCGGTTGTGTATAAGGAAATATGTTATAGATCGATGCACAAAAATATCGCTCAATTGAAAAAATAAAAACCTTAAATTCTTAATTTAAATCGTGAATTCTTTCAACCACCATATGAAAACTAAAATTGAAACCTATAGAAAAGCTAGGTATGCGAGGGAAACACAGTGATTCCTACATACTGGTATTTTATTTATTTACTTTAACATATGACACACAGCAATGTTCTTTTTAAATAATTTGGCTTTAATTTGTGCGTCTTAGACATTAACTTTAAATTCATAATTCACTTTACAGACTAAATTTTTCTGGCATGCTATCACTACACGTCAATTCTGGAGAGTGTGTGTGTGTGTGTGTGTGTGTGTGTGTGTGTGTGTGTGTGTGTGTGTGTGTGTGTGTGTGTGTGTGTGTGTGTGTGTGTGTGTGTGTGTGTGTGTGTGTGTGTGTGTGTGTGTGTGTGTGTGTGTGTGTGTGTGTGTGTGTGTGTGTGTGTGTGTGTGTGTGTGTGTGTGTGTGTGTGTTATACCTCTATATTTAAGCCCCATTTTGGTAAAGTAAAACTAAATTGCTAAAGGGTATATTCTAGTACACTGCCTTTTAAACCTCCAGGTTTATTAACTACATTTCAGTATCTGCCACATTAGTCACTGTGGTTAAGAATATAAATGCGGTCAAACATGTCAATTAAGCTGAGTTTTTGGCCCACGAACAAGATGGCTCATTATGTTTTAATCTTATTGCCTCTGGTCTCGGCAGCACAAACTACCCTTTTTTCTTTTGAGCTTGTTCTTTTTGACTTTGCATAGTTGGGACATAAGTATTACTTTCCCACTAATTGATTAGTACTTTGATTTGAGAATGTCATGCATTGCATTGTTGTACAGTAAGTTATTTATTTTAAGACTACTGATTTATTAGGAAGTGACCAACGCATTGTATTCTGAAAACGTAAATGGAGCATAAATCTTTTGAAAGGGCAGATTGAAAAGAAATCCCTTTCCTGAAATCGAAAACAAAAATGTTTATACTAATATTAACAGAACTTTATATTCCATAAAATAAAACTCCAAGCTAGGTAGACACACACTGTGCTCTATTCTGTTCAGTGTTTAGCATCACAAATGGAGATACGACTGTTACGAATATTATTCTGAGTTTCTCTATTGATCTTGCTCTGCATTTCAAACCCTCTTTTTGCAGGTGTTGGTGTCTGTCCAGTCCCTCATCCTTGTGTCTGAGCCCTATTTCAATGAACCAGGATATGAGAGGTCAAGGGGCACCCCGAGTGGCACTCAGAGCTCCAGGGAATATGATGGAAATATTAGACAGGCCACCGTCAAATGGGCTATGCTTGAACAAATACGAAACGCCTCACCGTGTTTTAAGGAGGTATGCTTTGGTTTTCCCAAAAGATTTAGATTCGATTCTGAATTGTTGAATGTTCACAAGTCCTATTTGTGGCTTTTCTGATTCTGCTACTGAATGCAAACTATTACTTTACTTAAATGTGCAAGCACTTTTAGTTTACAAATAAAATCAACATTTGTAAAACAACTTCATACACTGCTCTTCCTTAAAATATGTAATCCTACTTCAATAAAAGGCTATATGGGTCTCTGGATATTAAGACCTTTGTCTTATTCAGAGTCTGAATAACGTTCTTGTCAGTCACACGTTCACTCAATCTCTAGTCCACCCTGTTCATGTTGGATGCCCAGTACAAATAAGGATGAAAGGGGGGAGTAGTCCTGTTCAGCACAGTGATATCACACACACAGGAAGTAGCTAGAGGAAATTAAACCCCTCCAATCTCTCAACCTACCATGTTTACAAACACACTTCTTTTAATTCTTTAAAATACTTTATAGATGTTTGAATTTTGTGTTGCTACGGGTAAATCGTTTCAATGTAATATGACATTTATTGGTTATATTGTGAGACAAATAAAACAAAAGTTCTGCAGATTTCTGTTGGAGGTATAAGGTTTCCAGTATGTCCTGGGGGGGGGGGGCGACCTGGGGGTGGGGGTCTGGGATCTGTGGGGGGGGGGGGGGCGAATTTCCACAGATAATTGCTTAAAATCCATGTGGAAAATAGATTTGTTTTGTGTGTCAGTCCTTATTTATCAGTAATGTGACTTCTGAAGGACATCTGCCTGAAAAATTGAACTTGTAGCTGGTTCTACTTCAAGGCCCTCAATTTTAATGCATATTGTATTGTATTGTATGTCTTTATTTATATAGCGCCATAAATGTACATAGCGCTTCACAGTAGTAATACATATCATATAAATAACAAATAATATAAATAACAGATCATGGGAATAAGTGCTTCAGACATACTGTAAAAGTAACATTAAGGAAGGAGTCCCTGCTCCGAGGAGCTTACAATCTAATTGGTAGGTAGGGAGAACGTACAGAGACAGTAGGAGGGAATTCTAGTAAGTGCGATAATTATGATAATTACTAGTTCTGAGTATATCTCCCACAGTGCCACAGTCCTTAACTACCGGTAGAGGTAATGCACCAGATCCGGCTTTAACTCCCATTGACTTTAATGGGGGTTGATGCCGGATCGGGAGTGCTAACTGGTACCAGTGCTTGATTCTGACCCATAGATCCTTATAAGCCAGTAAACCTTGTAGTACTTTCCCCTGGTAAAGTGATTATTAAAACGTTAAAGCTAAACTCCTTACTTTACTACTAACTTTTGTGACATTGTCATCCTTTTCAACAGTTTACTTTGAGAGGGTTTATAAGTTTGGAAACATTTGCACACTCACTGAACTATGATCCATTACCTTTTGCTTTACATTCTGAAGTTGTAAAATCTATGTTGACTTCTGATACTTTTAAGGGAAATTTCATTTTTTAGTTTGGAATTGGGTATTTTACAGCTGCAGACCAAGCAATATCATACATGTGTGTTTTTTTTTTAAATAAATCAGTTCTGTACTAAGAGAATTCTTGAAGCATTTTTTTTAAACAACTCTGAAGGACATTTTTAATGTATTATAATGTCACTTCCCCTTCCTCTACTGAAACAGGCTCTGGCACACCCCTTTTTGAGCCCTGCCCTCTCCCTAGCAGTGCACCAATTGGTTCTAGTGACTGCCTGGTCACATGATCTTCCCCACAGAACTTTGCAACTTTGGTCCTCTTCTGCTGCACTGACAGCCATTTAGTGAACCTCCGAGCCGAATCTTCGCCGTTCGATCACAGGAGAACGGATCGATCGGCAACAGCTAAGTACTTAATCTGGAAACATTTAAAATTAAAAAGGCAGCTTGGACTGCGGCTTTAATACCACCCTCTTTTTGATCAAGACTCTTCATTAATGGTTACGTGCAGGGCTATTTTGGTGGATATGAACATACCCAGGGATGTTGGGTTTTTTTAAGCATGTTCTTGTATAGCTCTGCTAGTTTTACGTAGCGCTTTACAGAGACATTTTTGCAGGCACAGGTCCCTGCCCCGTGGAGCTTACAATCTATTTGTTGGTGCCTGAGGCACAGGGAGATAGTGACTTGCCTAAGGTCACAAGGAGCCGACACCGGGAATGGAACCAGGTTCCCCTGCTCCAAACTCATGCCAGTCAGTGTCTTTACTCACTGAGCCTCCTATTTTGTTATGTAGATCAACAGGAAAGTCCACATAATTATAAAATAATTGGAAGTAGTGGTAGGGCACGGACTAAAGGGGACAACATTATTTTTTTGCCACGTTTCCAGATTTAAAGTGGTTTATTGTAGTTCATAGATAAATTAATATACTCCGTATTCCAGCACCTTCTTAAATGGTACATTTTCCTTTGCTTTGACTTTGAAATGCCTAAAAAGGTTAGATGCTTTAAAGAAACAGTCTTTCCAAGGATTTGATTGACCTCCATGAGGTTAATACAATCCAGGCTTAATTTGAAGTTTCATCCATACTTTAGCCCTGAGGTTCTGCAACACATCACAGGCTCCCCAGAGCAGTTTTCTAGTGTTGAAGGGATGAATACAGCATATCAAGCCAGCAACATTAGCAGGATAATGAGGTGCGAATGTGCTGAAAAGGTTACAAAGAAAACTTGTACTGCTGCTCAACATTTGTTGTTCTTCGCATGTAAATGAGGACTGAGGAGGCCAACAGTCAAGTAGCTTTGTTTTGTTGCCATCTGCACCACTGGTCTTCTTAATAAGTTGTACAAGTGTGGCTGGCACCCAGCCTCTCCCATAGAAAGGTGGAGGAGTGAGATAAATCCAGATGGATTTAGCCCGTTGGTAAGGCAATTGCTCACTGGGAGCAGATAATGACTTTTACAAAGTGCTTGTCTCTCCAGCTGTCTGCCTCTGTGAACTGAATTTGATGGGGATACGTTTTGCCGAACGCATAACCATAGGCTTCAGGTGTCCAGCATTAAATTACACTACATTTCCCAAAGGAAATAAATAAAGGAAATTCCTCATGTTTTGAGAAGTCATATATTCACACTAAAAGGCAATTTTGATAGGAAACCCATCCCTAAACTGTACCTGTACTTTTTATATTTTCATCTAATTTAAGTTGGGAAAATAAATAAAAATGTGTTTTAAAAAAATGGCTAAGATTTAGTTACTTATTTGGTGACATCTATATTGGATATCCTAATAAAGGTGCAAATGCATAGCTAAAAGTGGCAATGCAATATAGAAATTAAAATGTGAAAATATATTTATATGTTATGTTTTTGTGTATATATAGAGTACAACCTGAGTAAGCATAGACTGGCACATCACCTGCTCCAAATAAATCTGTTTCAGTTTAAAGTGATCTGGCTTACCTGCTTCAGAGGCAGTAATGTCATCACTAGGCCACTTCTTGTCCATTTATATGTATCTCTCCATATATTTTGTACGTTTTGCACATATGCCCATTTATTTTTTCTGGTGATCTAAGTACATGAATTGAAATAAAATGTAAGTTGTCTAGCTAAAATAGACAGATCTAGAGCAACTTCACGAACGCAGGGAAAAATAAAGAATACTCGAGTGAAGTATTCTTCAACAGTTATGAAAATGTAAGTGCGTGTGTGTGTGTGTGATTGTGTGTGCGTGTGATATAGCAGTCTTTCAAACATCTCCCCATGACCCACACCAGGTTTCTGAGGTAACTACCTAACATTCTATTAATATGCTACAAATAAGAGTGCGTTCACCTGGATATAAGTGCATTGGTTATTCCCAAAACCTGTGGACATGGGTCACAAGGAGGGGTTTGAAAAACACTGACATAGTGTAGTATGCCAAAATATATTCCTTCATGTTTTAAGATTAATAGCACTCACAATAGTACAAATAGTAAAATCTCACCATAAGGGTGGAGAGGGAGATCGGCCAGGGACAGCACAATGAAAGACCTCTCTGATGCCACGTGCACTCAGACCGTCTATTCCTGGTATCTGATGTGGCTTCTGGTTTCTTGCATCTCCTTCTGGTTATGACCTCTGACGAGTCCTCCAGCCCCTGACACCGTTTCGCAGTGTAGCACCGCTTCATCAAGGGATGTCAGATTTCGATGAGCTCTATATAGCCCTACAATGGACCCTATCTATTCTATTAAATACAAGTATATATAAAAGCATGAAGGAGGCACTCAAAAGTCAAGTGTAAAAAATAAAAGCTTTCGTTTTTACATCATTAGAGCAGGTACATCCATGGTAATGTTTCAGGACACCAAGCCCTTTTTTCAGATCTAACAACAGTTACCTTGAAGATATCGGGTGTTAGGGCTTAGAGCAGTGTTTTTCAACCAGCGTTCCTAGGATTCCCCAGGCCTCCCTAAAGGGTTAACAAAACATAGAACCCCAGCAAGCACTTTTTGGGAACCCCTGAGACCCCACAAAATATATATATGTATATGTGTCATAATGGAGTGCTATTGAGTGTGGCATATGTATACAACAGTATGGACAGGGAATAGTTCCGTGGGCGCCTATAAACTTTACCACTATAAAGGATATATGAAAACCAAGCCTGTTGGTTGTGAAGATTGTTGATCCTCACGGTGGGCTTGAAAACAAAGAGAAAGCACAACACATAGCGTAATACTGTTGAAACATTAAACAAACAACATATAAGACAACATATAACAGCTGAATACTGAAATGGTATTTTTAGGACAATAAAATCATTTAATAACAATTAATATTTATATTTAATATAATGCACAATTTGCATGGACATATAGATTTAAGCAATTAAAAATCTGAATAGGTGGTTCAACTGCTCCGTAGCACCAATGTTGATGATAGCAATGCCTACTCACCAGATGGAATAGGTTTGCAGGCAGTGGATATTTTAGAGAGTATCCCCTCTCATCTGTGTGCTGCTCTCTGCTTAGCTGGCGTCTGTCGGCTCGTGGGTGCAGCTCATCAGCGGGGACTCCTGCAGCTCCAGGAAGCACGTCTGAGCAGATGGAACTCAGCTGCAGCTGATTCAGCACGATGTCAGCCACGGACCACCGTGAGCTCGTCTATCTGCTGCTCACTGCTAGCTGGCGTCTCTATCCGCTCGTGGACGCAACTTGTCAGCAGGTACTCCTGCAGGGCGCCAAGCAGGGCGCTTGAATAATGGGAAACCGCAACAGCTGGTTCAACTCGTCGGCGGCTATAAGAGATGGTTAGCTGGCAGCTCACGTTGATTCACCGATGATATACCCCTGAGGAAGAGAGCAGATCGCTCTTGAAACGCGTAGGGTGGAGGTTCAAGCCCCGCACACATTGGTGTAGTACCCCCCGTACATCGGTGAATCAACCAACAGGCTTGGTTTTCATATATCCTTTATAGTGGTAAAGTTTATAGGCGCCCACGGAACTATTCCCTGTCCATACTGTTTTCCTGACCAGGGGGTCAGGCTTTGTGTCCTAGGCAGCCCCTTATGTATAGTTTTATTTAATATATAAGGTAATAGTTACTACACCACACACATTGCGGTTAGCGCTACCTGTTTTGTTGTATATGTATACAACAGACGACAGAGAAGCCCAATGTTACATCCAACATGACCGAAATACACAGGAAAATATTTATATTCTCTTGAAATAGGGTCATTTAGTTTAACCCTTTGGCCAAAGCGTTGTGAGCTTGTGAGCCACGACAAAGCAGACACCTGTTCGCAAGGCCTAACATTACCAGATAAAATACTAATATACCTCTATTAGGATTAAAATTCTCATTTACCTCTATTAGGAGGGAGAAAGACCACAGTGGGTCTATATCCAGCAGAATGAGGCACTTGCAAACTAGGGAAGTGGGGAGGGGCGGGCTTAAAACCTGGGAAGGAGGAGCCACCAACCTCCAACAGCTGAAACAGCTGAGAATGGGTTAACAAAACACAGAACCTCAGCAAGCTCTTTTTGGGAATCCCTGAGCCCCCACAAAATATATATATGTATATGTGTCAAAATGGAGTGCTATTGAGCGTGGCATATGTATACAACAGACGACAGAGACTCCCTAAAGGGTTCCCTGCAATTTTCTGTTTATTTGAAAACTGTATCAAATACAGAAGAATTTACAATGCATCTGATCACAGAGTTGCTATTAGAGATGGTTGGGGATTCCTCAGAATTCCACTTAGGGTTCCTTACCAAAAATAGGTTGGAAACCACTGGCTTAGAGTCCTAAAACGTTACCACGGATGTACCTGCTCTGATTTATGTAAATACAGAAGAAACTTTTTATTTTATTTTTTTCAGAAACAGTGCCTCCATTATTTTGTTATTTAAACTCTTGGATCCAGCTTTGCGACGCTGGGATCTGCGGAGTAAGAGCACCAGCAAAAATACTTTAAAAACAAGGACTTGTGAGTACTGGTGTGCCGTGTCCCATTATAAATGTTAACATCAAAGTTGTATATCTACAATAACATTAGGAATGCCCGCACGACCCAGGTTTGTAGGGCAGAGTGGTCCAGTTTGGAAGGTCTACAAATCACAAAATGTGTTGAAGGCAGAATAAATCAACCTGACCTATTGACTTGGGTGCGTTTAAAAACACTCAGTGATTACTCTATGTTCTGTGAACTTACGAAAACAGTGTGTGTGCGCCGAGCACGCGCATTTTAAGGAAACTTCTTTGTCTTTTGTCACTGTTTTGTCACAGAAATTGTATTTGTAATAGTGATGTTTTTAATTAAAAATCAAAACACAATTTCAGTGCTAAAACGCAATGAAGTTTGACTTGGAACACGTGTTTTAGCTATTTGCTCTTCTATATTCAAACCCCAACACCCACCACATCGTGTGCGTGTGTCAAAAGGAGTGCTACGGAGCACTCATATATCTATCTATATATATATATCTATATATATATATATATCTATAAATAGATATATATATATACATACATACATACAAGCACATGTTAACCCTTAGCAAGCTGGTCCTGTGCAGAGGGGAGCAGCTCTTGGGGAGCCACATCAGGCTGTCGGCCTTTGGGGCAATGCAGATGTACACTGGGGTGGTTGAGATTCAATGTGACCGATATACGATTACGTTATTACATCAATTAATACAACATAAATGCTGTTTATTGGTGAAGCTGTGTGTTTAAAGGAGCAAAATATTCACTATCCTACTTTTAATGTATTTAAAAACAAAACAGTTCTTTAGTATTGGATAATACGGCTTTTCTTTTCTTTTTTTCACTTTTAATGCCATTTGTAATTAATTTTAATGGACTGGGCATCCTTTGATTTCTATAGTAGGCTTTCGCCCACATCCCCAGCAGTCAAGATGTTTGCAACACTTTCTTGTTTGTGATAATTTGTTACCAATGTTACCAGCAGTTTGAGCTGCAAACTGTAAAAATAGACAAGGTTACCTTAGTAATATAGTAGTATACAGCTGAACCCCGTTATACTGCGGTCCTCTGTGGTCACCCGATCCGACCGCGTTACAACTGGGGTCACACAAAAAAATTTTTTTTAATGGCCACCGTGCGCCCAATTGGAGGGAGGAGGCAGGAGTGAGGCGCCGGCAGCCCCACCCCTTGCCCCAGCAGCCCCACCATATGGGGGGGGGGGGGTGGTTTGGCAAAAAAATATTTGGGATCCACACTCACATCGCGTTATAGCGGATCGCGCTATTACAGGGTTGAGCTGTATAAGGATTGAAACTGAAAGACAGTCATTAAACCTGGGGATTTGTACAACAAATATGTGGTTAAGGCGCTCCTCAATGTGGTGAAAAATAAAATTAATCTTAAATAATACTCAATTCTAAATAGGGATTAAATATATAATCATGTGCAAATGTGTTTAAATTATATAAATAAATGGTACCTTTACTTGGCTGTGATTGGATAAAAGGAAATGCCTTATTTGCTGATTGGCCAATCTAATGCATTCTGATAGAATGATGGGCGAGACTAATACAGGATGTAAACACTTCTCTATCTGTTCATTACAAATTCAAAAAACAATAACTTTAATAACATTATACAATCATAAATTACAATCAATACATTTCTATACATAATAAATTAATTAAAATACATGGAATAGGGGACCAACCTGATGAAGCTTTTTCAAAGCGAAACGCGTAGTGTTAGATTGGCCAATGAGCAAATAAGGAATTTCCTTTTATCCAATCACAGCCAAGTAAAGTATATTTATTAGAATCAGTGAGGCACTGTAGATATGACTCCTGCTGAAGCTTTTTCAAAGCGGGAAAAAAAACAGTAGTAGGCTACGCAAGCTCCCGTGTTCGAGTACGGCTACGCAAGCTCCCGTGACCTCCACGCATCCCCGGTTCCAGAAAGCAGGTCCACCCGCACCAAGAAGTGACGCGGACGACCGCCGGAAGTGACGGCGTGCGAGCGGCCGGAGAGACCAGAGGGATCGAGCCACCTATAATTTGTGTCCATGCCATATTGTACAAATGTAATTGCAATATTTTCTGTTAATACATCATATTTATGAACATACAATGTTGCACTATGTGTGATCTTCTGTTTCCAACCGAGGAACGTTATGCTGACAACCTGGGCTGAAAACCATTTGTGTTTACACTGCTGTCTATCCATTGGGAAAGTGTGAGTCCCCATTTCTGTTGTTTTCAAGATGTCCTTTATTTAAAGAACTACTGCACTATATATTTTTTTTATATATTTTTTCACATATGGTGACATCTGTGCTCCCCACAACCACCACTGGAAATTAAACCTGGGGAAGCAAGATCTTTGCCGATCAATCACAGGAGAACTAATCGATCGGCAGCTTATGTAATTAGTTTTCATTAAAGGTAATCAAATGCTGCATATATTAAAACAAAAAATGGTTTTAAAAGTGCAGCGACTAATGCCGTGATACTTGCAATTTAAGGTGCTTAGGCTAAAATGCTGCTATATTGGCTCCCATAGTCATCTATTTTATATTCACGTCTATTCACATTTAACACAACATACACTGCAGCATTAGAAAAGGAATTACATTATATATTATTATTATTTTTTCACACTACATTCTTTAATACATGGTAATGTATATATTGATTAGGTCTTTAATATCACTATGTACTATAATTATACCAGGGAATAATGCATCTCCTGAATCAGTAATTTATTGAATATACGTCAGGCAGGAAATTTTTTTTTTTTTGTTTTTTTTGTTCCACCTGTAACTACGATATGTGCTTTTAATTCTAGATTCCGATTAAGATAACTTTTCTGTGTTTATTTGTGCCTTGCCCATAGTAAATGTCCCTAATTATGCAGCCATAGAAGTTATTTTGAAACTTGCAATACATTTTCCTGGGCAATTTCACATGTCTAATTGAGTGTAAAGGTGTGCGTTTGGCAGAAATAAAGGTTTCTTCCAGTGGTGTAATTGATAACCTCTTGCCCCACTTCCAAGAAAGAACTGAAGCAAGGAAATTGAAATGTGAATTATTAGTACCTGGTTCAAAAACAAAATTATGCATTCAGCATTATAGATCTTGTGCTACCAGCACTAAAACGGACTATAACCCCCCCCCCCCCCTCATTGCTTCTCAAAAATAAATTAGGCTGATTTATAATCTGCCGACATAAATGTCGGTTAATTGAAGTAATTCTAACTGAACTCCTTATTACAGCATTGCATCATTCTACTTAATGGAGAGAGGGAGAATGTCTTATGGCTGGCATAACAATTAGCAGAAAATAGTTCATAGCAGTTGGGCGAACTTGATATTTCATCACATCCTAATCACTGTGCAAATAAAAGAAAAATGGGCAGAAGTCTGTGAAAAGTATACAGTTAATGTGTGTGTTTTAGAACACACTAGTGAAATATGCAGTGTGAAACTTCTGATTTTTGTCTTTCTGGGGTGGATTTCTCCAGGCAATATCTTTATTGGTTGGTCAACTCAAATTTGTGTTTGGAGAGATGAGCTCTAGAATGCATTGTGAGCAAAATATGTTGGTATGACCTAAAGGTCATATATAGTAGCGAGATAGATGGCCCAAACGTCTTGCTTTTACAAAGGCCTTGTATCAGAGTATTGAATAAGCAGGCATTAGGAACAAGCTGAATTATTTACTGTAATAAAGTGCATTCCAGCTACCTCTTGGCAAGTTCATTGTGATAAAGATGGTTTCATAATAGCACCAAAACGTAAAATTTGCTGTTTTCGTAGGCTGCTACTTAGTATTTAACCTGTTGTGTCACTGATACTACAGTGCCTCCAATGCAGCCCCTCTGTCAAGGAAATAATACTTACTAATTTACTAATGATTTAAATCAGATCCTTGATTATTCCACAGTGTCAGAGTAATTAATGGAAACAAAGTTGTTTTCTATTAAGTGATGGCAACAAGCATCCTCTTAGTCACTTCTATTTACTCGCCAATGTATCTGACTGCATAGGTGCCACTATTTCTAAGTAAATAGATATATGAACCATCCTTTTCATTTGGGATGTAACAATATATGGCAGTCAGTAAAGTGGTGTTTGCCTCGGTTTAATACGCTTTGACTTCAGAGGAACCACACTCCGGCGCTAATTGTGTCTGTGCAATCTATCATCTATAATAATAATAACATGTTCTTGTATAGCACTGCTAGTTTTACGTAGCACTTTAGAGACATTTTGAACACACAGTCCCTGCTCCGTGGAGCTTACAATCTGTTTGTTTTTTTTGTGCCTGTGGCACAGGGAGATAGTGACTTGCCCACGGTCACAAGTAGCTGACACCGGGCTCCAGGTTCCCCTGCTTCAAACTCCGTGCCAGAGTCAGTGTCTCTACTCACTGAGCCACTCTTACAGTCTGCAGTAGAGGTGCCAACATTTGAACAAAGAGGGACAGTTGTGGTTGTTTATTGTCTCATGGCAAAGAGCAGGGGTGCACAAACTGGGGGGCGCGACGGTTACAGAGGCCCCGCACTCTTCCCCAAGGCATTTAAATTAAATGCCGGGAGGAGGCGTGAGGCCTCAGCAACTTCTCTTACCTGCTCTCAGCCGGCTCTTCGGCAACGCAGCGTCAAATAGCAACGAGATCACATGACACCGCAGAAGCCCGGGAGCAGGTAAGGAGGGGGGGGTGAGCAGACAGGGGGGCACAAACTTAACAGTTGGCGCACCCCTGGCATAGTCTCAGAATATTGTTGTTCCCACAGGCTACCGACCACCATTTTCTTCCTGCAGGCTTAAATTTGTAGCCAATTTGTAGAGTGCTGACACTGGCGACCTGCCTCTTCTGTCTTCCTCTTCACTTTCTGTTCATTCCACACTGGCTCTTTACTAAATTCAGTCAAATTATAAAACAGACCTTTTGCTGTCCCAGACAGTTTAATTTGGGAAATACCCTGCAAATTTGGAACCGTTCTGTTTAATTCAAGGCATTTTGGCAACACAAGTCTAGAATCAACCCCAATCAGAGCACACCCAGCCTCCAGGAACCAACCATCATAAAATGATTTGATGATGCATTTGTCGTTGATTATCGGCACACAGTATTGTATATTCTTACATATAAACAGCTGTTGTGAAGTGCATACAGTTCCAGATTTAAAATAAACTTGAATCTGATACTTAAAGAAAAAAAATGTTAATCTAATGCACACATTTGGATTACACCTTCCCCAATGTGCACCAGTAACTTTGAAGTGGGCAGAATTCCTACTTTGTTTTGATCCAACATGCATGGGCATTTGCATCTGTACTGGAACAATGTATCAGACTGTTTTCATATAATGCCATTAATTTGCACCAAGCTTTATTGGTTAAGAATACTGACCGTTTTTAAAATGCAAAGTGTTGATTACTGAGTAATTGACAGGGACAAGAGCACCAGGAAAAAAAAGTATTACTTCATCTAAAGCCGTGGTTGCCAACCAGTAAAACACAAGGCTATATAAAGTGGTCCTTCTTACTCCTTGTTGTTTTTGAAGGTACATGCGGCTGTGGGAGGAAATTTAACAGAATAGAGATAACCTGCACTTTTTTTTTTTTAAACAAAATTGCAAATAAAAAGGATCATTTGTGACACATTCACATGTCTCAGACAGGTGTGCAACGCTGCTTTTCACCATTCTCTTGGAATACAGTGCTTCCACTGCAGCCAGGAATTGTGGGAAATTTCATGTAAATGAGCCCAGTGTCACCTTTTGCTTCATGTCCATTTTAACATGGGCCATTATAAGCTTATGCCTGCTGTATTACACAGCTTTGCAGCACAGCCTGTGTTAAAGAAGTGCATAGCCAATAAACCTACCCACAGACAGCTATTTCAACCTCATCATTGGAGGTTGTTTATACTAGCTTTGCAATGTGAAGCTGGAATAGGTTTCAACCACACATTATATAAGTTATGGTGAGTAAAAAAGTGACAACCCCTCAACCGTACAGTATATAGCAAATAAAAATATCACTTGTGAGCACATTAACGTATCAGACAGGTCTCAACCCTGATTTTCACCATTGTCGCTTAGCATACAGTGCTTCAACTGCAGCCAGGAATGCGATCGCAAATTGGTTAAAGCAACAGAGCTAAAACGAGACCTAATATAAAGGTAGATGCTTTGACAAACATGAAACCATTTGTGGAGGTTTAAATATCAAAATAACACACGGTTGGTAACCACACATTTACAAGTGAAATAATGAGAAACAACCACCGCAGAGTTGTATTGTTTATGTAAAAACAAGACATCTTGGGCATCCATCATGAGGGTTCCCTTTCAACAGTGAGTCACCAGTACTAATCCAGCACCGTAACCTGTGAATGCACTTTTCTCTACAGAGGGGAGTAATCTAATGTCATTTGCCAGAGACGAGAGGAGACTGCGCGAGCAGATATTTACTCATTCTTTTCATCCTGCTTCCCGCAATCCCACAACCCTTCTCTTTTACTTGTCTTGTCAGGTCTGACATTGAAAAGGGCGCACATTTATTCTTGGGATCTAAAAATAAGTACTTGAATCACTGATTTATGTCGAGAATAATTATAAAGGTCACTTTCCTACATTAAATGCTGTTACGCTTTTTTTTTATACAACACAGAAGGACAGGTCCAGCCTTTTCATCCCCAGTATTCTTTACTAATCTGTAGATGTATTCAATTAAATTGTGTGTGTGTGTGTGTGTGTGTGTGTGTGTGTGTGTGTGTGTGTGTGTGTGTGTGTGTGTGTGTGTGTGTGTGTGTGTGTGTGTGTGTGTGTGTGTGTGTGTGTGTGTGTGTGTGTGTGTGTGTGTGTGTGTGTGTTTTCTTATGAATACATTCAAAGAAGTTATGATACAACAACTAAATGTTTTCCATGCTCTGGTGTACTCTAAAGCTATCCACAGAGTCTCTGATAATAGTGCTAAACATCTAAACTAATAGACAGTTACACATTTAGAATCCTATATGAGAACTGGCACACCAGTTGATTGAGTCTGTGTGATGTTTCTGCTTTGCAATGTGTAAAATGTTTATGTATTTGCAATGTATTTAAAGGCACAATCTCTGTCTTTGAAAAAATATTTTTGATAATCCCCTTTTGGTACTGTACCAGGGGTGCGCAAGCTTTTCAGTCTGCGTCCCCCTCGTTACCTCATCTTTGGCATCAAGTGATGTCGCAGGGGTCACGTGATGTCACGGCAATGTGGCGTCACGTGACTCGTGACGCCGCGTTGCCATAAGAGAAATTAGAGGTCTTGTGCGCGATCCCCCTGAATTTAACGCAAATGCTTTGGGGAAGAGCACGGGGCCTCTACCGCCGCGCCACCCCACGGAAAAATCTTTTGCCCCACTTTTGCCCCCCAGTTGGCGCACCCCTGCTGTTTATGCGTGAGATGCATGCTTGAATTGATATTTTTGGAGCAAAGAAAAAAACTGCTTTAATTGCCCCAACAAACAATATTTTTGGTTTACATTTTACGGACTCGTATATGTATGATATGAGTTCTAAGTAGAATTTGCTTTCCTGTTGTTTTATAAAACTTTCCTACAGTAGATGGTTGGTAACCCTAAGTAGTGAGAGATGCTTATACAGAATATGTAGGAGTGTGTGAAACATTCGTTGTCGGTTTATTTGAGTCATGCAGTTTTTCACTGGATATCATGGACAATTGTCATCTTGGGCATTATTGTTGACACAAAATTAACAAGCAACATGCCACTGTGCCGGACTTACTAGAAATTAGGGATTTAACTAATTACACCAGAGCTTTTCTAATATGTTGTCAGGGAATCATCAAATCCCTTTTAAATTAGCTGAGATTCAAGCGTCTCTGAGAAGTCGGCTTGATCACATATTGAATAAAAGCTGCGTTGTTGGATAAGCAGAAGTCTGACCATAATTATACCATTTTGACTACACCGCACACATTTTTTTGACCGAGGACGGTTTGTTAGAAGAAATCAGCGCTATGAAGTGATGGTATAGTAGCGGATCATTTCCTCACGTTCCATCCATATCGCTGCAAAACGTGGGATTACTTTATCATCATTTTTGTTAATGACTAGAATTTGTTCATCTGGCTGAGTTTCGGAGGAGACTGGAATGTGCAGTAAATGTAATGAGAAGAAGGAATGCTCTCCTCACTCAAATGCCATTTCATTTAAAAGAGCTGTGTCCAGTGTCTGTGACTAAGTTGCACATTCATGAAAAATTACACTGCGGATCTAAGCAGCAGGAAAGGGTGGGTTTGTACTGATGCAGAAGCCTTGAAACATGTCGCTTTAAAGAGCAGCTTTCAGGCAAACAAATTATAGTTGGGTTTACTCCATATTGGCAAAACCGCCCTCAAGCCTTTTAAAGGTACAGTTTTACTTTCTTGACCCTGTTGGTTTATTTATTTTACCAGACAAATAGTGTTAGACTTTTTCAACCTGACCATATGCTGTACAGCAAAATCCTCTGGGAACCGTGAACATATTCTGAACCAAAGCGGGCACTTTCTTTTTCTATTTGTGACGTATGGGGGCGAGCCTGAACATTTGATCGCTATACGAGCCATCACATGGTAGCGAAGCCTAAAGGTCCATGAGTCTTCCGCCACCAAAAATGGTAGCCATATCTGAAATTAAGAAACAAATGTGTTGTGTAGCCAAGGTTTTAAGTGAAACAGCCTGTGGAGGTTGAAATTTGACATCCATTGTACATCACAACGGCCCAGTGGTGCCTGTCCTTGTGGCATGTAACATATATTCAAAGGGCACTGAGGGATTTAAGAAAGCCGGTCTTGTTTAACATGCATCATGGTGCAAATTAAATTAACTAGCATAAGCAGTCTGTGAACTGCACGGTGAAGATGTGAAAGTCTCTTGTTTCATTAGACGGGTATCCACAGATTTACATTGCACATTAATGGCCAAATGAAACTCGAAGGGGATCAGAGCCCTTCTAAATTGTTTATTGTGAATTGGCCTCACCTATAGTTAGGATGGGATTTGTGGACACAATCCCGCATCTCGCACTCCATTCTTCTCCTCACTTTTTAAGCTTTACATTCTTCTGCCCCTCCTTACATCTCAGCCCTAATTTCTCGTTATGCACCATCCCGACTCTTGCGTTCTGCTCAAGGATGTCTTCTTTCTACCCCCTTTGTATCTAAAGCCCTCTCCCGCCTTAAACCTTTTTCAGTGACTGCCCCAGACCACTGGCATGCCCTTCCCCTCAGTACCCGACTAGCACCCTCTCTATCCACCTTTAAGACCCACTTGCTTAAAGAAGCATATGAATAGCACTGTGGATATTCTGAACACATGATACATAAGCTTTGTCCCCTGCAGACGCACTTACCAGAACTCCCTCCTCCTGTCTCTGTACGTTCTCCCTACCTACCAATTAGACTGTAAGCTCCTCGGGGCAGGGACTCCTCTTCCTTAATGTTATGTTTATGTCTAAAGCACTTATTCCCATGATCTGTTATTTATATTATCTGTTATTTATTTGATTACCACATGTATTACTACTGTGAAGCGCTGTGTACATTAATGGCGCTATATAAATAAAGACATACAATACAATACACTAAACAGGAAATACAAATTCAGTGCCTTCTCGTCCCCTCCTGCTTTTGTTTAGTCTTATAACTTAGTGAAGGTACTCTAATTATGCACCTATTAAGAAACACCACAACCAATAATTGGGTGATCAGCATACATGCAATGCAAGGGGCTTAACGTTACATAATCAAGACATTGTGTGTATTCCCTTTCTTTAACTAAATTAGAGTTGTACTAGTATGTTAGCCCTCATGTTACATGCTACGAATGATCTCTGTAAAATAGAAATTGGTTGTTTGTACAGTTCTGTGTTATAGGTGATGATGTACAGTGTTGAACATTCTGCCTTTAATGTCAATTCTGAAGCATGACAAAAATGTTAGCGCCAGCAGACAAACGGCCATGTGATATGCAAGATCATTTTATTTATTTTTCTCCCATTTAAGGTGATCCACAAACATTTTTACTTGAAGAGAGCCGAAATCATGGCTCAGTGTGATGACTGGATAGTGGACATCCAGCAGTTCAGCAGTGACAAGCGTGTCGGCAGGACCATGTCCCACCATGCAGCTGCTTTGAAGGTATATGGTCTCTCTGGCTCATGCTCTTTAAAGTTTTAGCACGGCATAATCAAAGTTGCGTCTTATAATGCAATTTTATTATAAATTATTTGTTTATCCCATAAGCATTGATTTTATTTCTGGCTTCTAAAGAGAGCTTGAAGAAATTCCCTCAGACGAGGGACAAAACAACACTCCAGAGGTATTCTCAAGGTGAAAAAATAGCATTTCAGTTGAGGGATCGATGTTTCATTCCGCAACTCAGACCTGTGTCGATCTTTTCACATTAAATGCTATTTTTTAACTGAGAAGTCCTCTGTAGTGCCGTTTATCCCTCGTCTGAGGGAATTTGGTAAAGTGCTCATCTCACCTTGATTGGTGATGTGCACCCAAGGCGTTCCTATGGAGTCGTGAGTGAACCTTTTTCCCTATTTCTCCGAAGGAGAGCTGACAGGATCATAGTTACAGCAGCAGGGGGTGAGGGGAAGTTAATATTAGAGTTGTTGTCTAGCATAGATGATAAAAAATAAATTAAAAAAGTAACGTAATTGTAATAAAAGTATAGATGGTAAATAGAAAATTGTACCGTAAGTAGCACAAAATCTGAGTTAAATAATATTTCTTAACAAAAAATGTGGCATGTACATTGTAAGACACTTGCTCTAGCATTCTGCTTCCATCACCTTAATTAGGGGAATGTGTTACATAGTGGTTTCATTTGTCATGTGAGTAAACATTTGTGGTTTCAAAAACTTGTGTGCAACAGCCATTGAGTGTCATGCAGCTCCCATAAAAGCTATTGCATCTTGCACCGAATCCTATTTTCTATTGCAACATTATAGCTTCTACGACTCGGCACTACATTAGGTATGAATGAATATTTAACAGCTTTATTTCAGTTTTAGTTGTAGAGCACAATGTGCGTTGTAAACATGATTTGTGTCATTTAATACCCTGTATCATGGACTGTTTAAAAATGCATTTTTCCCATTTTATATTTTTGCATTTATGCAATAGAATTGGCTTAAGAGGCAGAAATTACTAACTTCGTGTATTAGTAGAACGCTAAATATTTGGCTGACGGTATGATGGAGCCACTGGAAAATATTTGGATGTTAAGTAAAATGGTGTCAACAGAAAAACTTTGGTGAAAAATGTTAACTTAAAAAATGTAATTAATTTGTTAAATTACGCCTTTCCCGTTACCTTCAAGTTGGTGTCCTCAGATGAGAAAGATATTAACTTCTGGGAAATTCCTTACTGTATCATCAGCACAACCTTATCACAGATGCCATATGTTGGTCCCAGGAGCTTTCCTAGGCTACATTGGATACATTTTGATTGTGCAGCGAGTTCCATGCAGCGCTGGGCTTTGTGGCTCTGGAGAGAGCAATTTATTACACTTACATGCTGACCATACTCTTCCTTTTGCTTTCTGTGCAGCGACATACGGCTCAGCTCCGAGAAGAGCTCTTAAAGCTCCAGTGCCCCGAAGGCTTGGACCCAGATGCTGATGACGCTACAGAAAAATGCCTTGCCACAGCAAGCTGTGAGGAGACTACATTGCACGAGCAGGTCAAACCTAGCAGCAGTAAAGACACCCCCAGTGACTTCAAATTCTGAGCTGCAATGGCACGGACTTTAGACACACAGGCTTTGAAGCACAGCCAAATATGTCCATATTTGTATGTAAGAAGCTAATTATGTAATAGTTAATGAAGCTGAAACTATACTATGCCCTTAAGGATATACAGTTTAATTCAAGATGATCTTTTACCTGTAAAAGAGTGTAAACTTTTTTTTGTGCTTTTATTTTTCAATTGTGAGAACCACTGATTGGTATGTGTAACAAAAATGTAAACAAGAAATGGATAAATCACTGAAATAAGGGAAACTACCTTAGGAAAGAATGTTTACTGAATGTTTTTTTTTTTTTTACCTGTAGAGTGAGGGCGTTGTAACAAAGAATATATATTGGCCATTCTTATAACTATAACTACTATTTAAAGACTGAAAATTTTCACTGAATTTGATAGATTTTGGCCATACCTTCATTCTCATTTTTGATTTCTACAGAAAGCTCCTGCATTCTTCAATAAAAGTTAAAGACGTGCTCCCTATCACATGATTTACTGGTACATTTTTTTTTAAAAGAATAAATTTAAAGACATTATAACTGGAGACTTGCTCTTGTATGACTGAATTTATCACAGTCAGTGTTTCATTTGATGCTTTTCGATTCCGAATGCACATGAAATAAATGGACATGGTTTTACCTTGAGCACACGTGGACGTCTAGCTTCATCCATTTCTTCATTTAATGTTTGTGAAATCAGGATTCTTTTGTCATGTGTGAAAGTGTCGTCAGTTGCCCTTGAGTGCCTGAAGATGAGCCATTCATTTATTACCTATGAGAGAGACACGCATCATAATTCTGGTGCCAGAACTACATTGTAAACTGTTGGGCGGGGACTCGTGGCTGCACAATCCAATCAGGGCTGCATATATTATCATTATTCTAAAAATAAAATGACTATTATATATTGACACTAGTCAAGGACCAAATAGCCCACGTGGTCTGCTCCTTTCCTGCTTAATTGGAAATCTTAGATTTCACTTTCTACTATCCAGACTTAATTGAGTCTGTTCCAATCATATGCCTTTTAACCCTCTCCTTTAAGGTATTCTGTTCACTATATTTCAATGCATCGTTTTCTCTCTTGCCTCTGTAAAGTTACAGCATCAAGTACAGCTTCAGCACAACGCGTTGCATAGATACTTTGGAAAATGCAGCTGTACTTCTGTATGAGTTCTAGTGATAGATCAACTGCAATAGATAAAATATCGCTAATTCAATCAGTAATTTTGGTTGAGAGAATTCTACAAATAAAATTACCAATATTGATAAGGGTGCTACTTAACCAATCGATAACATGTAATTCATACATTGCGAAGTGCCAAAGCACTCATTTACTGTACTTTTCGTAGGATCTTACTGTATATAGAAGTACAAAAAATGGCTCATTAAACCAAATTAACAGGTTCATAAACCTATTAAGGAGTTTGTGCTTAAAGAAGCAGTAATGTATTTATCCTCCATTACTATGAACAAGTTAAAGATGCAAGCTTTCTGAATCACTCATCTAAAGTGTTTTAAAACCATTTAGGACCATTCAAATCTCTTGCTTGAGGATTGTAATGAGTCATGATTGGTTTTGGAAGCTTGCGTCTTTCAACCATGAATTGACCAAATAATATAGTCCATACTACTGGCTGAACTTGTGTGATGTATTGTAGTACTCTATAGCAACAGTATCCTTGAATCCTGTAATAGTCATACTGTTATAATTTGTGCCAACAATGTGGCAGATTACATGGGGTTTATCTGTTTTCCTAAATAGCGCCTTCTAGTTTTTAAAACATAATTTCTAGCAAAGAGAAATCCAAAAAGGGGGTTGTCTTTATTTATTTATTTTATAGAAATGTTCTTGCCAGCCCAGTTCTTAATGTCTCTACATTCTCTCGTAAACCAGATCTCAAAATCTGCTGGGTGACCTGGTAACTTCTCAGGAGACTTTATACAGATTGACATGTCTGTCCTGTCTGCTGTACTGTGCTCGTCCCCACGTATTCATTCAAATGCCGTGTCACTGCTGACCTCTTTCACATTGCTACAGAACAATTTAAATTCACATTCACAGCAGTATTACAAGGAGAAATGCGGTATTAGTTGAAATGGTACTGATTTAGGGAGCGGAGTGCTGTCTGGCTGTCGCACCAGTGAACAACTCACCTTTTTTTATGAGTAATGTAACATTTTCAAGATTAAAGAATGTATTTGCTTTTTTAAGAAAAAAATATTTGCTTTCCAGTGTGAATTAGTAATTGATTATTAAAACCTACATATGCATATGGGGAATTTTCTATATAGAAACATTTGCAATAACAATACTATTAAAAACATTAGAATTAACCATATACCTCAAACTGTAGACAAGTATTCTGGATGTGTGCATCTGAATGAAGTATTTCACTTTTCACCTTCCATCCATTCTCAGAGGCCACCATAAAATATTAGCTATACAGCAATGCCAGTGTAAAGCCAAGGAGCCCATCAGAAATCTTAAGGTAAAATGCCTCAGCCTGGTCAGGAGGTGTTTAAACAGCAAGGTGTGTGTGTGTGTGTGTGTGTGTGTGTGTGTGTGTGTGTGTGTGTGTGTGTGTGTGTGTGTGTGTGTGTGTGTGTGTGTGTGTGTGTGTGTGTGTGTGTGTGTGTGTGTGTGTGTGTGTGTGTGTGTCCACCGCAAGGGTAATTGGTTCAGGCCTCCCCCCGCCATTATAACACATATATAGAGGTCTACCACACTCCTAATAAAATGTCTTGGGTGAAAAAACATGGTGCATAAGGGAATATACTGAATCTATATACACATAGGAGGTGAGGATTTAAGAAAATCCTCCCACCACAAGAAGCCCTCAAATCGCCCAATACGGTTCTGTAAAGAAAAAAAAAGGTAGTAAAGCTATGGCTTTTCTTCAGGTACAGGTCGTTATACTAGTCTGTTATTTAATTTTTTTTCCAGAAGTTTTAATCGCCATGTTTTGTCCTTCAGTATCACTGCCGTTGACTTTGGACTGAAGTAGGACTGCATCTAAGCATCTTTAAAGGTGCAGATTGGCTAAGATGATGGAACAAATGAAGCACATATATACACACTTAGATGCAGTCCTACTTCAGCCCAAAGTGAACGGCAGTGATACTGTAAGATCATGGTGATTAAAACTTCTGATTTATTTTATTTTTTTAAATAACAGACCAGTATAACGACCTGTACCTGATGAAAAGCCCTAAGAGGCTTCGAAATCTTGTACACGTTTGTTGATCCAATAATAAAGGATATACTACTACCTTTTTTTTCTTTACAGAACTGTATTGGGCGATTGCGCAGTGAACCGGTAATCAAGATTTCTAAACAACCACACTGTGTAATAGCCAGTGTAGGGTGAAGTCCTACCTACTCACATGAAACATTTCTCCATGCTCCTCACTGGTACGAGAGTTGGTGCTAAAATGTTGTAATTGCCTTTATGGTACATTCACAATGTTTAGGTAGATGCATAATAAAACCCACTCACTGGAGGAAGAAAGTGTCACCGCAAGCAACATGCAAAAGAGAATGATGTGTTTTCAGCAACACGTGAAAATAGGCGGTGTGGATACCATGAAGATCGAGCTTGAGATGTAATTAAAAAAGGTAAACAAACAAAAACTACACTTACACACAAGCTGAATCTTTATACATATGTAACAAATAAGCCATCACGCAGCTCTAAGATTAACCTGGAACCCGAATAAGTTCCATGGATAAAGTGAATGTTATAAAGTTCTAGTTGTGGTCTCAACAACAGCTGTGATTTGCAGGTAAGTAGATTTAGTAATTGACAGGTTGAATCCTAATGTGGGTATACTCCTTGAGAAAGCGCTGTAGAGGCGTGAAATGCGTGGGAGTGCTACCCCCTGTTTTGTTTTAGTATGTTTATTTGTTTTTATGTAATTCAATACATTTCTTTTATTTTTCATCTTCCCGGTGAGTTGAGGAGTGCTTTTGAATAGCTTTACAGTCTTTTTTGCGTTCAGCCCATCCTACGTTGAACTCCTGAATCTTTATACAGTATGTATGGTAAAGAGGCCAAATCGGTCCTAGTAGAGATAATTACCCAAGTGATAAATGCATGAAAAATAAATCAAGCTACTGTACATGCATAATTTGTAATTGTTAGAAAATTATGAACTTAAAGTGGCATTGGGTATTGCCTTTTTTTTCATAGATAACTGTTGCTTAACTTTAAAGCAATGTAATAGTGTAAATTGCCAATTGTTCTGTTCACCTGCGATCGATTGGCAAAGATCCCTCTTCCCAGGGCACCCAACATGGCCGCCTATTTCAAGAGAGGAACTGCAGTCTTTAAATGTTTGTTGCTACAGAAACCCAAAGCTCTCGCTCTCGCTCTCGCTCTCTCTCTCTCTCTCTCTCTCTCTCTCTCTCTCTCTCTCTCTCTCTCTCTCATCAAAAATAATCGAAGAACAAATTTATTAAACCAATGAAAAAAAAGCACAAAAATAATAAGACATTAAAATCTAGCTGAGACCAACAGAAAGCCAACCCAAAAATATATAAATACAACAGAGAACTGATAATACTGCTAACAAAACTAGAAAAGCTAAAAGCTCACAAAAATATCCAAAAAATAAATAAGTGAATTTGCCTAGACAGAGATCAAACAGATCCCCATATTAGTATAATACTGTCCAGAGTACCAAGTGGAACAGGACTCAACCCCTATTAAAACACTATTATTATTATTGCATATAGACTGGGTTATGTTAAAGGCTATATATATATATATATATATATATAATAGGATTCTGGGAAATGACATGCAAATGATCACACAATATCCATTCACATGGAGCCCATTTAAGCTAATGCATTGCCGTTCACAAAGCTTTTTAACACAGAATGGGACTAGCAAAAGCAAGTACAAACCACTCACAGACATGTTTCAACCTTGATGGGTATCATCAGTGTGAGGTTGGTTTATACTTGCTTTGAAATATTTCTAGGCTGGGTAGATGTCATATACATTTTAAGTTATGGTGGGAGCACTGTATGTGAGGTGATAATGGTTGAAAGGCAGGGTTGCAGACCTGTCTAATACATGTGAATGTGCTCACAAGTGATATTCTTTATTGGCTATATGCTAACGGTGTGTATATATACGCACGCGCACACAATGTCAGCTGGTACGGGCCAAGTAGCTGTTTTTGAAAGCGCTCCACTATGGATTCCATTTGACACATTGTTTAAATATTTGCTGTATAAACCCCATGTTGAACTAGTCTAGGATTGTTTGTATGGCCTTACTATTATAAAAATGTTCTTTATTTGCCTTTATAATTTACAAGTTAACTATTTGTCCCATATTTCCTAATCCTTTAACAGACACTTGTTCATATGCCAATATTAGCTAGAAAGGCTTTCCATACAGAGTAACTAGTGTTGCTACGAAGGCTGTGGCAAAGCTTTCCTAAGGAAATTTGATTTGAAGATAGACACAAACAGATCATAAAAAACTGGCATGAAGTTGCCCGTCCCTGTATCAGAATGATTTTGTGCAGCACCTGTTATTAAAAGATTTATTTTTTCTCTCCCCCCCCCCCCCCCCCCTGAGTGACCATTGATTTGATGAGAGTGCTGACAGCCTGTTGATGTCTTCCTAGGTTTTGCTTTATGCACCATCTGTTTGTGTGCACAAGGGGAATAAATAAATACAGATATTACGGGTAGCGGCTGTCAGAACCATGACAGTTGGAGGAGGTACTTGGCAGGACCAAGATAAAAATGTGCTTGCTGTCACAACATTGTTCTAATCAGCTGCCTCTGGGTATTGTTACCCTTTTGGTGTGTGTGTGTGTGTGTGTGTGTGTGTGTGTGTGTGTGTGTGTGTGTGTGTGTGTGTGTGTGTGTGTGTGTGTGTGTGTGTGTGTGTGTGTGTGTGTGTGTGTGTGTGTGTGTGTGTGTGTGTGTGTGTGTGTGTGTGTGTGTGTGTGTGTGTGTGTGTGTGTGTGTGTGTGTGTGTGTGTGTGTGTGTGTTTATAGATATATATTTATTTATTTATTTTTTTAAATCAGAAGCCCAAAATAAGCACTCTATCATATCGAAAAATACAAACATTTATTAAGGCAATTTAAAAAAAAAAAGAAACACTCAACATGTAGTTAAAAACACCTGAGGAAACCTTTAATACCTGAACTGACTACCTGCAATTGATAAATTGTTGAAATGCAGAACTGACAAATAGTCTAATGATGTAATACACTGTGGGGCCTATGCAGAGAGCTGCGAGAAGCCCTATCTCGCCATGTATTTGCCAAATATGCCCAGAGCAAATCCTGAAATGGCGAGAAACTGGCCATATGATTAAAATCCGCCGATTTTTGGTTTCTTTAAAAAAAACTTGCCAGATGGGTGGCGAGAAGCAATATTTCTCCAGTTTTAAAATCCGCCGTATTCTAGTAGCCCCGATCAGCATCTCGGCGCTGATCGGGGCTATAAAATGGAGAGATTTTCTCCAAATAGCTCCGCCAACAAAAGTTGGCAAGAAGCTGGTGCTGAGCGGCGATAGGTGACATAGGAAAAAAATCTGGCCCTTTTCCTGCCTCGGATTGATGCAGTGGGGCTCCAGAGCTGATACCCAATAATATCAGCACGGAAGCGCCCCCCCCCCCCCCCCATGCATCCGAAGCAGGAATAATGCATTAACAGCCCAATTCATTGCCTTCACGGGCAACCGCTAAGGCAATGAAGGGGTTAACCATCCATTACCATGCTTTCTGTGGGGAGCGGTAGTGGAAAAAGGGGGTAGTAGGAATTTGGGGGGGTGTTTATGGCTTCCGGGGGGGGTTGCGGGTCAACTTAACCCCTTCATTACCATAACGGTTAATACCGCAATGGTCATGAATGGGTTAAGCCCTCAAGCGACCCACCCGCAACCCATAAAAAAACACTGTGGGGGCTATTACACACTGCATCCATCCCTGCATATGTATATGTATATGTATATGTATATATGTATATGTATATATATATATATATATATATATATGTATGTATAGATATGTATGTATAGATATGTATGTATGTGTATATGTATATATATGTATATATATGTACGTACATGTGTGTATATATATATATATATATATATATATGTATATATTTATGTATATATGTACGTACATGTATACAGATATATACATGTACATATTTATATATATCTTAAATAACTCAGTTTGGTAAACCCCATCCTTAAGCTTCTTTGCATAGCCAGTTAATCAACCCCACACTGATGAGACCCATTAAGGTCGAAACAGCTGTCTGTGGGTGGGTTTTCTGGCTATGCACCTTAACCCTGGCTGTGCTCAAAGCTGTGACCATGCAGCAAGCTTAAGCCTATAGGGAACCATGGTAAAAATGGTTTTTGAAGCAAAAAGTGGCACTGTGTGCTCATTTGCATGTCATTTCCCAGAATCCCGTGCTGCAGTGGATGTGCTGTGTGCTGGGTGATAATGGTGAA
>NC_134486.1:131943638-131944901 GCF_040206685.1 Ascaphus truei
AGGAAGGGGGGGTGAGAGAGAGAGGGAGGGGGGGTGAGCGAGAGAGGGAGGGGGGGTGAGAGAGAGAGGGAGGGGGGGTGAGAGAGAGAGGGAGGGGGGGTGAGAGAGAGAGGGAGGGGGGGTGAGAGAGAGAGGGAGGGGGGGTGAGAGGGAGGGGGAGGGGGGGTGAGAGGGAGGGGGGGGTGAGAGAGAGAGGGAGGGGGGGTGAGAGAGAGGGAGGGGGGTGAGAGAGAGAGGGAGGGGGGGTGAGAGAGAGAGGGAGGGGGGGTGAGAGAGAGGGAGGGGGGGGTGAGAGAGAGAGGGAGGGGGGGAGAGAGAGGGAGGGGGGTGAGAGAGAGAGGGAGGGGGGGTGAGAGAGAGGGAGGGGGGGTGAGAGAGAGAGGGAGGGGGGGTGAGAGAGAGGGGGAGGGGGGGTGAGAGAGAGAGGGAGGGGGGGTGAGAGAGAGAGAGGGAGGGGGGTGAGAGAGAGAGGGAGGGGGGTGAGAGAGAGAGGGAGGGGGGGTGAGAGAGAGAGGGAGGGGGGATGAGAGGGAGGGGGGGTGAGAGAGAGAGGGAGGGGGGTGAGAGAGAGAGGGAGGGGGGGTGAGAGAGAGGGAGTGGGGGTGAGAGAGAGAGGGAGGGGGGTGAGAGAGAGAGGGAGGGGGGTGAGAGAGAGAGGGAGGGGGGGTGAGAGAGAGGGGAGGGGGGGTGAGAGAGAGGGAGTGGGGGTGAGAGAGAGAGGGAGGGGGGATGAGAGGGAGGGGGGGTGAGAGAGAGGGAGGGGGGGAGAGAGAGAGAGGGAGGGGGGGTGAGAGAGAGAGGGAGGGGGGGTGAGAGAGAGAGGAGGGGGGTGAGAGAGAGAGGGAGGGGGGTGAGAGAGAGAGGGAGGGGGGTGAGAGAGAGGGAGGGGGGGGGGGGTGAGAGAGAGAGGGAGGGGGGGTGAGAGAGAGAGGAGGGGGGGTGAGAGAGAGAGGGAGGGGGGATGAGAGGGAGGGGGGGGTGAGAGAGAGAGGGAGGGGGGTGAGAGAGAGAGGGAGGGGGGGTGAGAGAGAGAGGGAGGGGGGGTGAGAGAGAGAGGGAGGGGGGGTGAGAGAGAGAGGGAGGGGGGGTGAGAGAGAGAGGGAGGGGGGTGAGAGAGAGAGAGGGAGGGGGGGTGAGAGAGAGAGGGAGGGGGGGTGAGAGAGAGAGGGAGGGGGGGTGAGAGAGAGAGGGAGGGGGGTGAGAGAGAGAGGGAGGGGGGGTGAGAGAGAGAGGGAGGGGGGGTGTGAGAGAGAGAGAGGGGGG